>NW_026576787.1:0-69338 GCF_028641065.1 Leucoraja erinaceus | reverse complement strand
CCGCCCCGACTAGTCGGAAGACTGTATCTCCGCCTCAACTAACTAACATTCGTCCCGATTTATAGGATTTTGCTGTATCTTCGCCATGATTCATTGCTGTTTTCCCCCCAGATCGGCTCATGATAATATCCTGAAGGAGGGAAAGCAGGGTGCGTGGGGGTCTCTGAGCCCAGGGTACAGAAAGGTAAGGTGCCAGGTATAACCCTATAACAATTACAGCACGGAAACAGGCCATCTCGACCCTTCTAGTCCGTGCCGAACACGTATTCTCCCCTTAGTCCCACCTGCCTGCACTCAGACCATAACCCTCCATTCCCTTCCCATCCATATGCCTATCCAATTTATTTTTAAATGATACCAACGAACCTGCCTCCACCACTTCCACTGGAAGCTCATTCCACACCGCTACCACTCTCTGAGTAAAGAAGTTCCCCCCCATATTACCCCTAACTTCTGTCCCTTAATTCAGAATAAAGACCTAACTTGTTCAACCTATCTCTGTAACTTAGTTGTTGAAACCCAGGCGACATTCTAGTAAATCTCCTCGAAGGAGAGATTGGGGCATGACCATGGAATGCATGAACCATAAAGGGCATGTCCCACCAGCATGCGATTGCGTGCGTCTAGCGCGACCAAACGCAAGCGGAGTTCGTGCTAAGTACGCTCTAAATACGCGCTAAGTACGCGCGTGACGTAATTTGCGTCATAATCACCAATCAGCTGGGCAGGAGGCGGGCCGACTGAATTTGGATGTTGCGCGGCGCTGGGCGGTGACCTCATCGCGCTACGCCACGTGCTAGGTGTACGCCGTCCAGACGCTGCGTACGCCCTCATTGCGACAGGCCGTTGGCGCGCGGAATTTTCGGACAGTGCGGGATTTTCGGAGCCCCGCGCGATGTCGGGACCAGCCCCGTACAACTCCAAATACGCCTCTGGCGATCGAAGTGGGACCGGCCCCGCGCGGCCCGTATGCCTCAATCGCATGCTGGTGGGACATCTCCAAACACCCCCCCCCCCCACCAACCTGTCACTTAATGAACACCAGGGCACACAATCTAAAAGCAATGATGATCACGGAGAGATGGAGCCCACAATGGTCCATTGTTGACTGTGGGTTAGGTGATTGTGTGCCGTGGTGTTGGTGGGGGGCGAAGGCAGGAGAATTAGGTTGAGAGGGAAAGATAGATCAGCCGTGTTTGAATGGCGGAGTGGACTCGATGTTCCGAATGCCCCAATTCTGCTCCGAAAAGAATAAGAATAAGGGGGTAAAGAAACGAGGAAACACTTGTTCACACGGAGAGTGGTGAGTCTGTGGGATTCTCTGCCTCAGAGGGCGGTGGAGGCCGGTTCTCTGGATACTTTCAAGAGAGAGCTAGATAGGGATCTTAAAGATAGCGGAGTCAGGGAGAAGGCAGGAACGGGGTACTGATTGGAGATGATCAGCCATGATCGCATTGAATGGCGGTGCTGGCTCGAAGGGCCAAAATGGCCTACTCCTGCACCAATTGTCTATTGTCTATTGTCTATAACACAAACATGAATTCATGAACAATACTCCAAATGCTGCCTCAGGCCCCTGTCCTACTTTCCTGAGTCATCCATGGATTTTCCTGACCTTTCCCCTTGATCCAAACTCGGAGATGCCAGCCGTAGGTACTCAGGGCTATTCTTTTTTACTCTTGGACATTTTTCAACATGGTGAAAAAAACGTCTCGACTTACCTGATGCCCACGGCTGGCATTACGAGCCGCTACGATACATCTACGGCCTCCTACGGACTCGCTAACGAACATTCCCCGAGTTTGAATCAAGGGGGAAACTCGGGAGAATTTGTGAGTAACTCCGGAAAGTGGTACAGGGGCGTTACCAAAGTGTTGTGAAACTGTAACATGATGTCTCGACTGCTATACTCAAGACCCTTCTTCAGACTCGGGCAAGACGTCAAGCACTAACAAGGTTGGGTAGGCAGCAGGGTTGTTCCATACGCTGCACTGACTGTGACTGTTTCGGCGTCTGGTTTTCGAGGAGATACGTTTCACATAGAAACATAGAAAATAGGTGCAGGAGTAGAGGCCATTCGGCCCTTCGATCCTGCACCGCCATTCAATATGATCATGGCTGATCATCCAACTCAGTATCCCATCCCTGCCTTCTCTCCATACCCCCTGATTCCTTTAGCCATAAGGGCCACATCTAACTCCCTCTTAAATATAGCCAATGAACTGTGGCCTCAACTACCTTCTGTGGCAGAGAATTCCAATTCACAGATTCACAACTCTCTGTGTGAAAAATGTTTTTTCTCATCTCGGTCCTAAACGATTTCCCCCTTATCCTTAAACTGTGACCCCTAGTTCTGGACTTCCCCAACATCGGGAACAATCTTCCTCCATCTAGCCTGTCCAACCCCTTAAAAATTTTGTAAGAGGGATTCAAAATCACATTAGTAAAATTGCAGATGACACAAAGCTGGGTGGCAGTGTGAACTGTGAGGAGGATGCTATGAGAATGCAGGGTGACTTGGGACAGGTTGGGGGAGTGGGCAGATGCATGGCAGATGAAGTTTAATGTGGATAAATGTGAGGTTATCCACTTTGGTAGCAAAAACAACTACCTTCTGTGGCAGAGAATTCCACAGATTCACCACACACACACACTCACACACACACACAGTGTTTTAATAGATACTAGACCAAGTGCAGACCCGTTGGGTCTGTTCCCCGAACATGTGGTTGCGGGGGAGGGGGGTGGGGGGTGCGATACATTGATTAACACCTCAATGTTCACATTCCCATCCTTGTAGAATCACAGAGACACAGAGTCATACAGCATGGAAACAGGCCCTTCGGCCCAACTTGCCCATGCTGGCCAACCGACACTCGTCCTACCTGCCTGCGTCGGGCCCATATCCCTCTACATCGGTGCTAATCTGTCTGCTCTGCCATTCAATGGGTGACCCTCTACTCCCTTCACAAGTTCCATTCCCCGTTTCCCATGTCCTTTAATTCCTCCGAAATCCAGAAATTTAGATAGTGTGTGTGTGAGTTGACGTGGATAATCTTTTCCCATTGAGAGTAGGGAAGATTCAAACAAGAGGACATGATTTGAGAATGAAGGGACACAAGTTTAGGGGTAACATGAGGGGGAACTTCTTTACTCAGAGAGTGGTAGCTGTGTGGAATGAGCTTCCAGTGAAAGTGGTGGAGGCAGGTTCGATTTTATCTTTTAAAAATAAATTGGATAGGTATATGGACGGGAAAGGAATAGAGGGTTATGGTCTGAGCGCAGGTAGATGGGACTTGGTGAGAGTAAGTGTTCGGCACGGACTAGAAGGGCCGAGATGGGCTGTTTCTGTGCTGTAATTCGTTGTCTCTGTACTGTACACTGCACAATAACAATAAATCTGAATCTAAATCTGAATCTGGTAAGGGGGGATCTTATAGAAACTTACTAAATTCTTAAGGGGTTGGGCAGGCTAGATGCAGGAAGATTGTTCCCGATGTTGGGGAAGTCCAGAACAAGGGGTCACACAGTTTAAGGATAAGAGGGAAATCTTTTAGGACCGAGATGAGAAAATCATTTTTTACACAGAGAGTGGTGAATCTGTGGAATTCTCTGCCACCAGAATGTAGTTGAGGCCACAGTTCATTGGGTATATTTAAGAGGGAGTTCGATGTGGCCCTTGTGGCTAAAGGGATCAGGGGGTATGGAGATAAGGCAGGTACAGGATACTGAGTTGGATGATCAGTCATGATCATATTGAATGGCGGTGCAGGCTCGAAGGGTCGAATGGCCTTCTATGTTTCTATGTAATGGTTATATGCTAAGATGGCATTGGTGCAATAGCTTATATATATTTTAGGCTAATATGCAATTTCTTAATGTATCTTTGTAATTCTTTGTACTGTTTGATGTGTATATGGACCTGTGTCTGAAATAAAGCTTTAATAATATACTAGACCAAGTGCAGACCCGTTGGGTCTGCTCCCCCAATGGTGCGATTCCCCCCAACCCAATATTCCACCATGCACCCGTCTCCTCCAATGGAACTGAAGCCGTTGCCAAATGTAAGTTTCCAGCACTCCCCTGCCTCCCTCAATTGCACCTCCCCTCCCTGCTGCAGCAGTGAAAAGTTCAGAGTGTTCCTGTCTTGCAACTTTGTTTCGAAGTGTGTTGGAAGCTGATAGGAAGGAGCAGCCGTCAACGAAGCAAAAGGCAGGAAGGGATCCGTACTGCAGGCGGACGGATGGATTTGAGTTTTATATATATAGAGATAGATGGTTATACTTGACTTGACTTGGTTTGTTGTTTGTTGCTGCAGGCAGTGGTCAGATCCAGTTGTGGCAGTTCCTCCTGGAGCTGTTGTCGGACAGCGCCAACGTGAACTGCATCGCCTGGGAAGGCACTAACGGAGAGTTCAAGCTGACCGACCCTGACGAGGTGGCGCGGCGCTGGGGGGAGCGCAAGAGCAAGCCCAACATGAACTACGACAAGCTGAGCCGGGCCCTGCGTTACTACTATGACAAGAACATCATGACCAAGATCCACGGCAAGCGCTACGCCTACAAGTTCGACTTCCACGGCCTGGCGCAGGTGTGCCAGCCCTCCGCCGCCGAGCACGCCCTCTACAAGTTCCAGACCAACCTGGCCCACATCCCCTTCTCCGACATCCCCAAACTCAACCTGGTCACCTCCAACGTCTCGCCCTCCGGCTTCTCCTACTGGTCGGGGTCTGCCCCGGCTATGTACCCGGGTCACGGGCTACAGACCCCCTCCCACTTCAGCCCCGTGGGTGGGGGGCACCTGGGCACCATTGGGAACATCGCTGGCATCAACAACATCAATGGACACTATCACTGAATGGGTGTGATCTTGCCACGGACCACCCAACATCCCCCTGACCCCTCCACCTCCACCATCTCCACCCCCGCACCCCCCTCTCCCCCACCCCCCTCCCCACCCCTCCCCCCCACCTCCACCACCTCCACCCCCCCCCCCCCTCCCCCCCCACCCCACGCCCCCCCCCCCCCCCCCCCCCCACCCCTCCCCCCCCCCCCCCACCCCTCCCCCCCCCCCCCCACCCCCACCCCCCCCCACCCCCCCCCCACCCCCCACCCCCACCCCCCCTCCACCCCCCCCCCCACCCCACCCTCCCCCCACCCCCCACCCCCACCCCCCCCTCTCCCCCCCCACCACTCCCCTCTCCCCCACACCCCCCCACCCCCCCACACATCCCCCCAACCCCTCACCCCCCAACCCCTCACCCCCCATCTCCACCCCCCACCTCCTTCCAACCCCCCCCCGATTTTGTCTTTTGCACTGGAGTTGGTAATCCTGATCAAATCCTAAAAGCAACCCAGGAAGAACTGAGCTATTTTTAACCCTCCCATATCACTGGTCTCCCCCCCCCCCCCCCCCCCCCCCCCCCCCCGACTCCCAGCCTGAAGAAGGGTCTCCACCCAGACGGAACGTCCCCCGTTCCTTCTCTCCAGAGACGCTGCCTGCTGTCCCGCTGAGTTACTCCAGCCTTTTGTGTCTATCTTCGGTGTAATCATCCCCAATCAGTTTAGGGGGAACTTCTTTACTCAGAGAATGGTAGCTGTGTGGAATGAGCTTCCAGTGGAAGTGGTGGAGGCAGGTTCGTTTTTATCATTTAAAAATAAATTGGATAGGTATATGGACGGGAAAGGAATGGAGGGTTATGGTCTGAGTGCAGGTAGATGGGACTAGGTGAGAGTAAGTGTTCGGCACGGACTAGAAGGGCCGAGATGGCCTGTTTCCGTGCTGTAATTGGTATATGGTTATATGGTGAAACCAGCATCTGCAGTTCCTTCCTGCAAATGAGTTCTTTTTTTTTTTTTAGTTTAGAGACCCTTCAGCCCACCCAGTCCGTGCAACCCACACACTAGCACCATCCTACACACACACACACACATGAAGGACAACTTACTGGTTTATCATAGAAACATAGAAATTAGGTGCAGGAGTAGGCCATTCGGCCATGCACCGCCATTCAATATGATCATGGCTGATGATCCAACTCAGTATCCCGTACCTGCCTTCTCTCCATACCCCATGATCCCTTTAGCCACAAGGGCCACATCTAACTCCCTCTTAAATATAGCCAATGAACTGTGGCGTCAACTGGTTTTTCTCATCTCGGTTTTAAAGGATTTCCTCCTTATCCTTAAGTTGTGACCCCTGGTCCTGGACTTCCCCAACATCGGGAACAATCTTCCTGCATCTAGCCTGTCCAACCCCTTAAGAATTTTGTAAGTTTCTATAAGATCCCCCTCTCAATCTCCTAAATTCTAGAGAGTATAAACCAAGTCTATCCAGTCTTTCTTCATAAGACAGTCCCGACATCCCAGGAATCAGTCTGGTGAACCTTCTCTGCACTCCCTCTATGGCAATAATGTCCTTCCTCAGATTAGGAGACCAAAACTGTACGCAATACTCCAGGTGTGGTCTCACCAAGACCCTGTACAACTGCAGTAGAACCTCCCTGCTCCTATACTCAAATCCTTTTGCAATGAAAGTCAACATACCATTCGCTATCGAAACCTATTGACCTACAGGAGGAAACAGGAGCACTCGTGGAAAAGGCCCACGTGCTCACAGAGGAGAAGGTACAAAGCTCCGTACAGACAGCGCCCGTGGTCAGGATCGAACCTGGAACCCTGGCGCTGTGAGGCAGCAACTCTCCCGCTGTGTCACCGTGCCCCCCCCCCCTCCCCATCCCACAACAAGGTTGCGAAAGGCCAGGTTAACATCCATTAAGAATCGAACATGAAATGCATCGGCCACATCTCCAAGGCATTTACATCACGGCCACCAATGTTATTGTTGATATGCTTCATTGTTCAAGAGCACGAGACGCCTTCTGTGCCAAATAGGCAACGTTTCGGGCCGTAACACTTCTTCAGACTGAAGAAGAGTTTCGGCCCGAAACGTCGCCTATTTCCTTCGCTCCATAGATGCTGCTGCACCCGCTGAGTTTCTCCAGCATTTTTGTGTAACCTTCGATTCTCCAGCATCTGCAGTTCCTTCTTAAACAATAGACAATAGACAATTGACAATAGGTGCAGGAGTAGGCCATTCGGCCCTTCGAGCCAGCACCGCCATTCAATGCGATCACGGCTGATCATCCCCAATCAGTACCCCGTTCCTGCCTTCTCCCCATATCCCCTGACTCCGCTATTTTTAAGAGCCCTATCTGCCTCTCTCTTGAAAGTGGCCAGAGAACCGGCCTCTGAGGCAGAGGATTCCACAGACTCACAATTCTCTGTGTGAAAAGAAATCTTCCTTTCAATGAGTTGACCATGTAGAGTGATACAGCATGGAGACCTTTGAATCTGGCTCTCTCTTGAAAGCATCCAGAGAACCGGCCTCCACCGCCCTCTGAGGCAGAGAACTCCGCAGACTCACCACTCCACGTGTGAAAAAGTGTTTCCTCGTCTCCGTTCTAAATGGCTTACCCCCTTATTCTTAAACTGTGGGTGGCCCCTGGTTCTGGACTCCCCCAACACCGGGGACATGTTTCCTGCCTCTGGCATGTCCAAACCCTTAATATGTTTCAATGGCGGCATCTGTGGAGAACACGGATAGGTGACGTTTTGAGTTTGAGAGTGGTGCCTGACCCGCTGAGAGACACCATCACTCTGTGTCCTTTTGTGTATTAACATAGAAACATAGAAACATAGAAATTAGGTGCAGGAGTATGCCATTCGGCCCTTCGAGCCTGCACCGTCATTCAATATGATCATGGCTGATCATCCAACTCAGTATCCCGTACCTGCCTTCTCTCCATACCCCCTGATCCCCTTAGCCACAAGGGCCACATCTAACTCCCTCTTAAATATAGCCAATGAACTGTGGCCTCAATTACCCTCTGTGGCAGAGAGTTCCAGAGATTCACCACTCTCTGTGTGAAAAAAGTTCTCCTCATCTCGGTTTTAAAGGATTTCCCCCTTATCCTTAAGCTGTGACCCCTTGCCCAGGACTTCCCCAACATCGGGAGCAATCTTCCTACATCTAGCCTGTCCAACCTCTTAAGAATTTTGTAAGTTTCTATAAGATCCCCTCTCAATCTCCTAAATTCTAGAGAGTATAAACCAAGTCTATCCAATCTTTCTTCATAAGACAGTCCTGACATCCCAGGAATCAGTCTGGTGAACCTTCTCTGCACTCCCTCTGTGGCAATAATGTCCTTCCTCAGATTTGGAGACCAAAACTGTACGCAATACTCCAGGTGTGGTCTCACCAAGACCCTGTACAACTGCAGTAGAACCTCCCTGCTCCCATATTTAACCAGCGATCTGCAGTTCCTTGTTTGTAGTCCTTTGGGCCTTTCTGTGAGATCAGTGCTTTCAAAGGTAGACAAAAATGCTGGAGAAACTCAGCGGGTGCAGCAGCATCTACGGAGCGAAGGAAATAGGCAACGTTTCGGGCCGAAACGTTGCCTATTTCCTTCGCTCCATAGATGCTGCTGCACCCGCTGAGTTTCTCCACCATTCCTGTCTACCTTGGATTTTCCAGCATCTGCAGTTCCTTCTTAAACACTCAGTGCTTTCAAATCCATTCTCCTGCCCGATCCTCTTCACATCAAAGCAACCCTTGTGTAGGAAGGAACTGCAGATGCTGGTGTATATATATATCGAAGAAAAGACACAAAATGCTGGAGTAACTCAGCGGGTCAGGCAGCAACTTAGGAGAGAAGGAATAGATGATGTTTCTGGTCGGGACCCCTCTTCAGACTAAGAGTCTAATCACTTAAATCTATTGAGTTCATCTTGAAATGACTTGGAGGCTGTGTGTAAGCATCGGGATTTCCAAAAAACGCAACAGTTTAGCTTAGAGATACAGTGTGGAACCAGGCCCTTCAGCCCATCGAGTCCTCTCTGACCAGTGACCACCCCCCCCCGTATACTAGCACCACCCCACACTCGAGGGACTATTTACAGAAGGCCAATTAACCTACAAACCTGCACGTCTTTGGAGTGTGAGAGGAAACCGGAGCACCAGGAGAAAACCCACGAGGTCCCGGCGAGAACGCGCAAACTCCGTACAGGCAGCAGCTGAGGTCAGGATGGAACCTGAGGCTCTGGCTCTATTACGCCCCATGTCCCACTTAGGAAACCTGAACGGAAACCTCTGGAGCCCTTGGGTGGCTTTGGAGGGAATGGGTGAGATTTGGGGTCGAGGCCCTTCTTCAGACTGGGAGTCGGGGGAGAGGGGAACTAGACCTTTCTCGGAAGAAGGGTCCCCAGCCGAAACTTCACCCATCCCTTCCCTCCAGAGATGTTGCCTGTCCCGCTGAGTATTAACATAGAAACATAGAAACATAGAAATTAGGTGCAGGAGTAGGCCATTCGGCCCTTCGAGCCTGCACCGCCATTCAATATGATCATGGCTGATCATCCAACTTAGTATCCCGTACCTGCCTTCTCTCCATACCCCCTGATCCCCTTAGCCACAAGGGCCACATCTAACTCCCTCTTAAATATAGCCAATGAACTGGCCTCAACTACCCTCTGTGGCAGAGAGTTCCAGAGATTCACCACTCTCTGCGTGAAAAAAGTTCTTCTCATCTCGGTTTTAAAGGATTTCCCCTTTATCCTTATTGCCCCTGTCCCACTTAGGCAACCTGAACGGAAACCTCTGGAGACTTTGCGCCCCACCCAAGGTTTCCGTGCGGTTGCCGGAGGTTGCAGGTGGTTGCCGGTGGTTGCAGGTGGTTGCCGGAGGTGGTGGTTGCCGGAGGTTGCAGGTGGTTGCCGGAGGTTGCAGGTGGTTGCAGGTGGTTGCCGGAGGTTGCAGGTGGTTGCCGGAGGTTGCAGGTGGTTGCCGGAGGTTGCAGGTGGTTGCCGGAGGTTGCAGGTGGTTGCCGGAGGTTGCAGGTGGTCTCCGGAGGTTGCGGGTAGTGGAAGCAGGTCGGGAGACTGACAAAAACCACCGGGAACCGCACGGAAACCTTGGGTGGGGCGCAAAGTCTCCAGAGGTTTCCGTTCAGTTTCCTAAGTGGGACAGGGGGCATATTAGGCATCAACTCGACCACTGTGCTCAGCCCCCCCCTTGCTCCACTCACTCTATAGCCATGACCGAGTAGATGCACACAGTTCCAACTCCATCTTTAGCTCCGCTGATCCCCACCGCCGTTGTTTGTGGACGACTCACGGCTGACGATGGAGCCGTAGTATCGGAGGCGGTGGATCGGGCGTCCGATTGAACGGTTCGGCAACTTGAACGCCCAGGAATGAATGGGATTTACAATTGTGTGGGGCCCACCGCCGGCACTGACCCCCCCACCACCGTCGGAGGGATCTACAGGTGTCCCGTTTCGCCACGCTCCCGTTTCACCTCAACCATCGGGAAGAAGGTACAGGAGCCTGGAGACTGTGCTCAAGAAGGAACTGCAGATGCTGGAACATCGAAGGGACACAAAATTGCTGGAGAGACTCAGCGGGTGCAGCAGCATCTACGGAGCGAAGGAAATAGGCGACGTTTCGGGCCGAAACCCTTCTTCAACAGTGTGCGTTCAGAGGGGGAAAGATTAGCGTGAGACAAGGGAGTGGAGAAGGTCACACAAAAAAGCTGGAGAAACTCAGCGGGTGCAGCAGCATCTATGGAGCGAAGGAAATAGGCGACGTTTCGGCCCGAAACGTCGCCTATTTCCTTCCCTCCATAGATGCTGCTGCACCCGCTGAGTTTCTCCAGCAATTTTGTGTACCTAGCCTGAAAACTGTAATGTCCAGTTTCAGGGACAGCTTCAACCCTTCTACCATTAGGCTATTGAACACTACGAACTCCAAGTCAAACTCCGAACTACGAACTGCCTTAGTTACACCAGGGACTTGGGGCTTGATTTTTGTTTTTGCACTATTTATGATTTTTTTTTTTTTTTATTTATCGAAATTTATTTTGTTTGTCGACTGAGTGCTGCGTTTACAAACCTGTGGCTCTGCTGCAAGTAAGAATTGTCCATTGTTCCATCTCAATACATATGACAATAAAACACTCTTGGCTCGTGGCTCATGAACTCTGCTTAGCCTCGTTGAAAAACTGGCCAACACTCGTCAAAGCAAGTCAAGTCAAGTCAAGGCGGCACAGGTGATAGATCCTGACTCTGTGGAGTGCTGTCCATGTGGAGTTTGCACCTTCTCCCCTGAGGTTTAGAAACATAGACAATAGGTGCAGGAGTAGAGGCCATTCGGCCCTTCGAGCCTGCACCATTCGCCATTCAATATGATCATGGCTGATCATCCAACTCAGTATCCTGTACCTGCCTTCTCTCCATACCCCCTGGTCCCTTTAGCCACAAGGGCCACATCTAATTCGGGTGCTCCGGGTTAGACTTTCCTCTGGGTGCTGTCCTTGTGGAGTTTGCATGTTCTCCCCAGTGACGGCACGGGGTTTCCTCCGGGTGCTCCGGTTTCCTCCCACATCCCTAAGTTAATTGGCCCCAGTGTGAGAGAGGGTAGGATAACATGGAACTAGTGTGTACGGGGGTGGGGGGGGGGGTGATCGATGGGCCAGTATGAACTCGGTGGGCCGAAGGGCCTGCCTGTTTCAATGCTGTATCTCTAAAATTTGAAATGAAAGTGAGGACAAGTCGTGTCTACTGTCATGTGCATAAGTGCGGCGAGGTGCAATGAACAGCTAGCTTGCAGCGGTATCACAGGCACAAAGACTCAACCGCACCCCCGCTTGAGCAGCTTTCAACCCAAGGGTGTGAGCGTTGATTTCTCTCATTTCAAGTAACCCCAGCCAACAATGAACCATTGTGGGCTCCACCTTTACCCAGGTCATCTGTTGCCGGCCCAGATTAGTTCTGGCCTCTGCACGCCTCCGGTTTCTTCCCCCTCTGCCTCCCCCCTCCTCCCCTTTCCGACAGAAGAAGGGTTCCTACCCGAAACGTCACCTCTTACTTTTCTCCATAGACGCTTCCTGACCCCGCTCAGTTACTCCAGCTTTCTGTGTCCTAATTAGGCAAAAACCATTAATTGCACATGAAACATGATGGTTAAAGATAAATTGATTGTGCAAAACCACAAAGACAGTGCAGTTGTGCAAAATATGCAAAATATGCTTAAAATGCTTACGCTCATTTAAAATAAATTGGATAGGCATATGGATGAGAAGGGAATGGAGGGTTATGGTATGAGTGCAGGCAGGTGGGACTAAGGGAAAAAAAGTTGTGTCGGTACGGACTTGTAGGGCCGAGATGGCCTGTTTCCGTGCTGTAATTGTTATATGTTTATATAGTTGTATAGGGCTCTGGTGAGACCACATCTGGAGTATTGTGTCCAGTTTTGGTCTCCTAATTTGAGGAAGGACATCCTTGTGATTGAGGCAGTGCAGCGTAGGTTCACGAGATTGATCCCTGGGATGGCGGGACTGTCATATGAGGAAAGATTGAAAAGACTAGGCTTGTATTCACTGGAGTTTAGAAGGATGAGGGGAGGGATCTTATAGAAACATATAAAATTATAAAAGGACTGGACAAGCTAGATGCAGGAAAAATGTTCCCAATATTGGGCGAGTCCAGAACCAGGGGCCACAGTCTTAGAATAAAGGGGAGGTTATTTAAGACTGAGGTGAGAAAAAACTTTTTCACCCAGAGAGTTGTGAATTTATGGAATTCCCTGCCACAGAGGGCAGTGGAGGCCAAGTCACTGGATAGATTTAAGAGAGAGTTAGATAGAGCTCTTGGGGCTAGTGGAGTCAAGGGATGTGGGGAGAAGGCAGGCACGGGTTATTGATAGGGGACGATCAGCCATGATCACAATGAATGGCGGTGCTGGCTCGAAAGGGCCGAATGGCCTCCTCCTGCACCTATTTTTCTATGTTTCTATGATAGTGCAGAGGCGGTCTGTGGTAACTTCTTCAGTCAGAAGAAGGGTCTCGACCTGAAACATCACCAATTCCGTCTATCCCGCTGAGTTACTCAGGGATTTTGTGCCCATCTTTGGTTTAAACCAGCATCTGCAGTTCCTTCCCACCCGGGGGGGGGGGTGACCTGTTGCCGAGATAGGGTTGGGGTTGTGCTGGTGGTTAGACAATAGACAATAGGTGCAGGAGTAGGCCATTCGGCCCCTCGAACCAGCACCGCCATTCAATGTGATCATGGCTGATCATCCACAATTAGTACCCCTGTTCCTGCCTTCTCCCCATATCCCCTGACTCCGCTATCTTTAAGAGCCCTATCTAGCTCTCTCTTGAAAGTATCCAGAGAACCCGCCTCCACCGCCCCTTATTCTTAAACTGTGTGGCCCCTGGTTCTGGACTCCCCCAACATCGGGATCATGTTTCCTGCCTCTAGTGTGTCCAAACCCTTAACAATCTTATATGTTTCAATAGGATCCTAAATTCTAGAGTGTACAAGCCCAGCTGCTCCATTCTCTCAGCAAATGACCCTCCCGCCATCCTGGGAATTAACCTTGTAAACCTACGCTGCACTCCCTCAATAGCAAGAATGTCCTTCCTCAAATTTGGTGACCAAAACCGCACACAATGCTCCAGGTGTGGTCTCACTAGGGCCCTGTACAACTGCAGGAGGTTGCAGGTAAGTATCTGTTCCTGAACCTGGTGGTGTGGGACTTCAGGCCTAAGCACCTATTGAGGTAGTGCCTCCCTTAGTGAACCTCCTGTTATTACATGTCTAGGGAGGAACTGCAGATGCTAGTGTTCACCGAAGAGAGACACAAAATGCTGGAGTAACTCAGCGGGACGGGCAGCATCTCTGGAGAGAAGAAACGGGCGATGTTTCGGGTCGACACCCTTCTTTGATCTATCATTTAGAAACATAAAACATAGAAATTAGGTGCAGGAGTAGGCCATTCGGCCCTTCGAGCCTGCACCGCCATTCAATATGATCATGGCTGATCATCCAACTCAGTATCCCGTACCTGCCTTCTCTCCATACCCCTCTGATCCCCTTTAGCCACAAGGGCCACATCTAACTCCCTCTTAAATATAGTCAATGAACTGTGGCCTCAGCTACCTTCTGTGGCAGAGAATTCCACAGATTCACCACTCTCTCTGTGTGAAAAATGATTTTCTCATCTCGGTCCTAAAAGTCTTCCTTCTTATCCTTAAACTGTGTGACCCCTTGTTCTGGACTTCCCCAACACCGGGAACAATCTTCCTGCATCTAGCCTGTCCAACCCCCTAAGAATTTTGTAAGTTTCTATAAGATCCCCCCTCAATCTTCTAAATTCTAGCGAGTACAAGCCGAGTCTATCCAGTCTTTCTTCACATGAAAGTCCTGACATTCCAGGAATCAGTCTGGTGAACCTTCTCTGTACTCCCTCTATTGGCAAGAATGTCTTTCCTCAGATTAGGAGACCAAAACTGTACGCAATACTCCAGGTGTGGTCTCACCAAGGCCCTGTACAACTGCAGTAGAACCTCCCTGGTCTTATACTCAAATCCTTTTGCTATGAATGCTAACATACCATTCGCTTTCTTCGCTGCCTGCTGCACCTGCATGCCTACCTTCAATGACTGGTGTACACTTTCACATTTTCACGCTTATCCTTCCATATCTCCAGACTCCAACTCCCCTGACTCTCAGTCTGAAGGAGGGTCTCGACCCGAAAACATCGACCATACCTTCTCTCCAGAGGTGTTGCCTGTCCCGCTGAGTTACGGAAGCATGTTGTGTCTATCCTCCTGTTCTTATGGCTGTCTCTCAGCTGGTAAAGGAAAGCAGAGAAACAAGGAACTGCAGATGCTGCTTTACAAAAAACAAAAAGACACAAAGTGCTGGAGTAACTCGATGTGTCAGGCAGCATCTCTGGGGAAGGTGAAAAGGTGACCTATTTGCTGAAGCCAATTATTGCAAAGCAAACCCGCACATCTTTGTGGGAGGAAACCGGAGCACCCGGAGAAAATCCATGGGGGTCACAGGGAAGAATGTGCAGCCTCCGTATGGAATGACTACAGGTGCTGTCAGTACTGAGTTTGCCTGTTTGACTCCGGTTTCCTCCCACAATGGGATCTGAGTGTCCTTGTTCATCAGTCAATGAAAGTAAGCATGCAGTTACAGCAGGCAGTGAAGAAAGCCAATGGCATGTTGGCATCCTGGGGTGTCAGGACTTTCATATGAAGAAAGGCTGGATAGACTCGGCTTGTACTCGCTAGAATTTAGAAGATTGAGGGGGGGTTCTTATAGAAACGTACAAAATTCTTAAGGGGTTGGACAGGCTAGATGCAGGAAGATTGTTCCCGATGTTGGGGAAGTCCAGAACTAGGGGCCACACAGTTTAAGGATAAGGGGGAAATCTTTTAGGACCGAGATGAGAAAAACAGAGTGGTGAATCTGTGGAATTCTCTGCCGCAGAAGGTAGTTGAGGCCAGTTCATTGGCTATATTTAAGAGGGAGTTAGATGTGGCCCTTGTGGCTAAAGGGATCAGGGGGTATGGAGAGAAGGTAGGTACAGGATACTGAGTTGGATGATCAGCCATGATCATATTGAATGGCGGTGCAGGCTCGAAGGGCCGAATGGCCTACTCCTGCACCTATTTTCTATGTCTATGTCTATGTTTCTTAACAAGAGGAGTTGAGTATAGGAGCAAAGAGGTCCTTCTGCAGTTGTACAGGGCCCTAGTGAGACCACACCTGGAGTCTTGTGTGCAGTTTTGTTCCCCTAATTTGAGGAAGGACATTCTTGCTATTGAGGGAGTGCAGCGTAGGTTTACAAGGTTAATTCCCAGGATGACGGAACTGTCATATGCTGAGAAGCAGCTGGGCTTGTACACTCTGGAGTTTAGAAGGATGAAAGGGTTTCTTATTGAAACATATAAGATTATTAAGGGTTTGGACACACTAGAGGCAGGAAACATGTTCCCAATGTTGGGGGTGTCCAGAACCAGGGGCCACTGTTTAAGATTAAGGGGTAAGCCATTTACCATATAACCATATAACAATTACAGCACGGAAACAGGCCATCTCGGCCCTACAAGTCCGTGCTGAACAATTATTTTCCCTTAGTCCCACCTGCCTGCACTCATACCATAACCCTCCATTCCCTTCTCATCCATATGCCTATCCAATTTATTTTTAAATTATACCAATGAACCTGCCTCCACCACTTCCACTGGAAGCTCATTCCACACCGCTACCACTCTCTGAGTAAAGAAGTTCCCCATCATGTTACCCCTAAACTTCTGTCCCTTAATTCTGAAGTCATGTCCTCTTGTTTGAATCTTCCCTATTCTCACAGGGAAAAGCTTGTCCACATCAACTCTGTCTATCCCTCTCATCATTTTAAAGACCTCTATCAAGTCCCCCCTTAACCTTCTGCGCTCCAGAGAATAAATACCTAACTTATTCAACCTTTCTCTGTAACTTAGTTGTTGAAACCCAGGCAACATTCTAGTAAATCTCCTCTGTACTCTCTCTATTTTGTTGACATCCTTCCTATAATTGGGCGACCAAAATTGTACACCATACTCCAGATTTGGTCTCACCAATGCCTTGTACAATTTTAACATTACATCCCAGCTTCTATACTCAATGCTCTGATTTATAAAGGCTAGCACACCAAAAGCTTTCTTTACCACCCTGTCTATATGAGATTCCACCTTCAAGGAACTATGCACGGTTATTCCCAGATCCCTCTGTTCAACTGCATTCTTCAATTCCCTACCATTTACCATGTACGTCCTATTTTGATTTGTCCTGCCAAGGTGTAGCACCTCACATTTATCAGCATTAAACTCCATCTGCCATCTTGCAGCCCATTTTTCCAAATGGCCTAAATCACTCTGTAGACTTTGGAAATCCTCTTCATTATCCACAACCCCCCAATATCTTGGTATCATCTGCATATTTAGAACAGAGATGAGGAAACACTTTTTCACACGGTGAGTTGTGAGTCTGTGGAATTCTCTGCCTCAGAGGGCGGTGGAGGCGGGTTCTCTGGATACTTTCAAGAGAGAGCTAGATAGGGCTCTTGAAGATAGCGGAGTCAGGGGATATGGGGAGATGGCAGGAACGGGGTACTGATTGGGAATGATCAGCCATGATCACATTGAATGAAGGGCTGAACGGCCTACTCCTGCACCCATTGTCTATTGTCTATTGCCTATTCCAGAGGCATGCAGGTTTGTAGGTAGATTGGCTTCTGTAAGTTGTCCCTAGTGTGTAAGATAGAACTAGTGTACGGGGATCTCTGGTCAGCGTTAACTCGATGGGAGGAAGGTGCCTGGTTTTCACATTGTATCTCTAAACTAAATAGTCAAGAGTCAAGAGTCAATTTAATTGTCATTTGGACCCCTGGAGGTCCAAACGAAATGCCGTTTCTGCAGCCATACATTACACACAAATAGACCCCAGACACAACATAATTACATTTAACATAAACATCCATCACATAGCTGTGATGGAAGGCCAAATAAACTTATCTCTCCACTGCACTCTCCTCCCCCCCACCCCCCCCCCGATGTCAGAGTCAAAGTCAAAGCCCCCGGCTGGCGATGGCGATTGTCCCGCGGCCATTGAAGCCACGCCGGGTGGTGCGAGGTCGCACACCGGGTCTTGGTGTTGGAGCCCCCGGTGTGCGCTCGCAAAGTCTCGCGGCCATTCCAGCCGCGCGGGGCAGTGTAGTGAGGCCCCGCTCCAGGAGCTCTTCAACCCCGCAACTCGGGCGGGAGAATTCGCCGTTGCAGGAGCCCTGAAAAGCGGTCTCCCTCCAGGGACCCGCGGGCTCCCGGTGCCGCCGTCCGCAGACCCGAAACTAAACTCATCTATCTCAAAGCTGAAGTCTCAGGGCCTCGACCCAAACATCACCTCTTCCTTTTCTGCCTGACCTGCTGAGTTACTCCAGCACTTTGCCTTTTTTTTGTAAACCGGTATCTGCCATTCCATGTTTCTGAGTTACCCTGACTGAGTTACTAACCATATAACCATATAACAATTACAGCGCGGAAACAGGCCATCTCGGCCCTTCTAGTCCGTGCCGAACACTTACTCTCACTTAGTCCCATATACCTGCGCTCAGACCATAACCCTCCATTCCTTTCCCGTCCATATACCTATCCAATTATTTTTTTTTTTTTTTTTATATTTTATTTTATTAGAAGTAAGCACAGTCATATGGCACCAAAGTGCCTAATATATATTTTCATAATACATTTTATTTATACATAATCCAATTTATTTTTAAATGATAAAATCGAACCTGCCTCCACCACTTCCACTGGAAGCTCATTCCACACAGCTACCACTCTCTGAGTAAAGAAGTTCCCCCTCATGTTACCCCTAAACTTCTGTCCCTTAATTCTCAAGTCATGTCCTCTTGTTTGAATCTTCCCTACTCTCAATGGAAAAAGCTTGTCCACGTCAACTCTGTCTATCCCTCTCATCATTTTAAAGACCTCTATCAAGTCCCCCCTTAACCTTCTGCTGACTAGCTGAGTTACTCAGGCATTTTGTGTCTTAAATTATCTCAAAGTTCACGTTTAATCTTAACCCAGTGAGATCTGACTGGTGAAAGCCAATGTGCCGAAAGCCTTTCCAGCCACCGTATCTACCTGTGAGGCCAATGACTACCTGTAAGGCCCTTTTTAACCTGTGATGTGACTATCTCTGTGACGATTCATATCCTAATGCCCCTGTCCCAATTAGGAAACCTGAACGGAAACCTCTGGAGACTTTGCGCCCCAGCCAAGGTTTCCGTGCGGTTCCCGGAGGTTTTTGTCAGTCTCCCTACCCACCTGCAACCTCCGGCAACCACCTGCAACCTCCGGGAACCGCACGGAAACCTTGGGTGGGGCGCAAAGTCTCCAGAGGTTTCCGTTCAGGTTTCCTAAGTGGGACAGGGGCATAATGCTATTAAAATGACCGCAGGATAAACTGGCCCAAGACGTCACTTGTACTCGCTAGAAATTAGAAGATTGAGGGGGGATCTTGTAGAAACTTACAAAATCCTTAAGGGGTTGGACAGGCTAGATGCAGGAAGATTATTCCCGATGTTGTGGAAGTCCAGAACTAGGGGTCACAGTTTAAGGATAAGGGGGAAGTCTTTTAGGACCGAGATGAGAAAATCATTTTTTACAAAGAGAGTGGTGAATCTGTGGAATTCTCTGCCACAGAAGGTAGTTGTTTTTGCTACCAAAGTGGATAACCTCATATTTATCCACATTAAACTTCATCTGCCATGCATCTGCCCACTCCCCCAACCTGTCCCAAGTCACCCTGCATTCTCATAGCATCCATCCAGCTTTGTGTCATCTGCAATTTTACTAATGTGACTTTGAATCCCTCTTACAAAATTCTTAAGGGGTTGGACAGGCTAGATGCAGGAAGATTGTTCCCGATGTTGGGGTAGTCCAGTACAAGGGGTCACAGTTCAAGGATAAGGGGGAAATCTTTTAGGACCGAGATGAGGAAAACATTTTTCACACAGAGAGTCTCTGGAATTCTCTGCCACAGAAGGTAGTTGAGGCCAGTTCATTGGCTATATTTAAGAGGGAGTTAGATGTGGCCCTTGTGGCTAAAGGGATCAGGGGGTATGGAGAGAAGGCAGGGATGGGATACTGAATTGGATGATCAGCCATGATCATATTTAATGGCGGTGAAGGTTCGAAGGGCCGAATGGCCTACTCCTGCACCTATTGTCTATGTTTCTATGTTTTTATGTCACCTATCCATGTTCTCCAGAGATGCTGCCTGACCCGCTGGGTTACTCCAGCACTTTTCTCTTGTAAACCAGCACCTGCATTTCCTCGAATCTACAAGATAAACAAGTTCAAGTTCAAGTGAGTTTATTGTCATGTGTCCCTGATAGGACAATGACATTCTTGCTTTGCTTCAGCACAACAGAACATAGTAGGCATTGACTACAGAACAGATCAGTGTGTCCATATACCATTATATACGTATATACACACATGAATAAATAAACTGGTAAAGTGCAAATAACAGATAATGGGCTATTAATGTTCAGAGTTTTGTCCGAGCCCGGTTTAATAGCCTAATGGCTGATGGGGAAGTAGCTATTCCTGAACCTGGACGTTGCAGTCTTCAGGCTCCTGTACCTTCTACCTGAAGGTAGCAGGGAGATGATTGTGTGTGGCCAGGATGGTGTGGGTCTTTGATGATGCTGCCAGCCTTTTTGAGGCAGCGACTGCAATACAGCAGCAGCAGCAGCACTTCAAGTGTTTAAGTTATTTCTGTAAGTGTCTAATTATAATGTAGGTGTTAAGATAATTGTAAATATGAATGTTAATTTACGTGCTTGTTTTGACTGGAAATAAACAAGGAGAGAAGGCGCTGGTGGGCAATCTTTAATACCCTTCAATACTCAGCCAATGTTACATAGAATGCCGCAGCAGGGAGAATGTACAACTGCGTACAGGCAGCACCTGTAGTCAGGATCGAACCTGCGTCTCGGGCGCAGTCAGGAAGCAACTGTGCCGTTCCTATGCATTGGAATTGTCATTCCATGCCATGGTGGAACTCTCCAGGTTTACAATTTGAGCCTCTTGTATCCTTGTCTCCTTATCTCACATTTTTTGTCCTTTTCATTTCTCTAGCCGTTGTCCAACTAACACCCCCCCCCCCCCCCCCACCCACACTTGTATCCACCTATCACTGACCAGGCTTTGTCCCATCTCTTTAGGGGGGATATCTTATAGAAACATATAAAATTATAAAAGGACTGGACAAGCTAGATAGGAAAAAAATAGGAGACACTTTTGGTCTCCTAATTTGAGGAAGGACATCCTTGTGATTGAGGCAGTGCAGAGTAGGTTCACGAGATTGATCCCTGGGATGGCGGGACTGTCATATGAGGAAAGATTGAAAAAGGCTAGGCTTGTATTCACTGGAGTTTAGAAGGATGAGGGGATGAGGGATCTTATAGAAACATATACAATTATAAAAGGACTGGGCAAGCTAGATGCAGGAAAAATGTTCCCAATGTTGGGCGAGCCCAGAACCAGGGGCCACACAGTCTTAGAATAAAGGGGAGGTAATTTAAGACTGAGGTGAGAAAAAAACTTTTTCACCCAGAGAGTTGTGAATTTGTGGAATTCCCTGCCACAGAGGGCAGTGGAGGCCAAGTCACTGGATGGATTTAAGAGAGAGTTAGATAGAGCTCTAGGGGCTAGTGGAATCAAGGGATATGGGGAGAAGGCAGGCACGGGTTATTGATAGGGGGATGATCAGCTATGATCACAATGAATGGCGGTGCTGGCTCGAAGGGCCGAATGGCCTCCTCCTGCCCCTATTGTCCGTTGTCTATTGCCTTCTGCCTATTTCCCTCCACAGATGCTGCCTGACCTGTCGAGTTACTCCAGTGCTTACTGAACGCGAAAGGCCTGGATAGAATGGATGTGGAGAGGATAGACAATAGACAATAGACAATAGGTGCAGGAGGAGGTCATTCGGCCCTTCGAGCCAGCACCGCCATTCATTGTGATCGTGGCTGATCGTCCCCGGCACCTGCAGTTCCTCTTGCCTCCAGGTATTTGGTTGTAATGGCTGCATGTTGGTCAGCAACCAGCAGATGGGGACCGCACTGTGACTGAGTTTGAGGTGTGATGGAGGTAGGCACAAAGTAAAGGGCCTGTCCCACTTGCATGCGATTGCGTGCGTTTGGCGCGACCAAACGGAAGCGAGGTTCGTGCTAAGTACGCGCTATATTCGCGCGTGACTCTATTTGCATCATACTTACCCAATCAGCTGGGCAGGAAGCGGGCCGACTCAATTTGGGCGTCGCACGGCGTCGGGCGGTGACATCATCATGCAACGCCACACCGGGCGGTGACGTCATCACACAATCTCACGCACTAGGCGTAGACCGTCAAGACGCTGCGCACGACCGCAATGCGCCTGCGTGCCGACAGGCCGTTGGCGCGCGAAGGTTTCGGACACGGTCAGTTTTTCGGAGCCCCGCGCGATGTCGGGACCAGCCCCGCACAACTCCGCGCTTCGAAGTGGGACCGGTCCCAGCCGGGCCAGACGGTGCCCGTACGCCGCAAGGGACCACGTTTGGTCGCGCCAAACGCTTGCAATCGCATGCAAGTGGGACAGGCCCTTAACTCGGCGGGGCGAGACCAAACGTAGACATGGCGATCGTTTCGCTGGACAATTTTGTTCCGTCTGCCTAGGCCGATGGGATCTTCTGGTTGCCAGCCATTTCAACTTCACATTCCCATTCGTTTTAGCAAAGGCACAAAATGCTGGAGTAACTCAGCGGGACCGCCAGCATCTGCGGTGAGAAGAAACTAGCGAGATTTCGGGTCGAGACCCTTCTTCAGACTAAAAGAGTCAGGGAGGAGGGAGACATAGAGATACGGGACGGTAAGGTCATAAGGTTAGACGGTCTTAAGGTCATTAGTAATAGCAGCAGAATTCGGCCATTCGGAGAAATAAATGTGGCTTGTCCACCTGCTCTGGACCCTCTCCTGAGAGAACATACCCTTCCTCAGATATGGGGCCCAAAATTGCTCACTGATCTACATGGGTGAGACCAAGCATAGGCTTGACGATCGTTTCGCCGAACACCTCCGCTCGGTCTGCATTAACCAACCTGACCTCCCGGTGGCCCAGCACTTCAACTCCCCCTCCCATTCCGAATCTGACCTCTCTGTCCTGGGCCTCCTCCATGGCCGGAGCTAGCACCACCGTAAATTGGAGGAACAGCACCTCATATTCCGCTTGGGCAGTCTGCACCCTAGTGGCATAAACATCGAATTCTCCCAGTTCCGGTAGCCCTTGCTGTCTCCTCCCCTTCCTACCTCTTCCTCAGCCCTCCTCCTTTTTCCTTTCTTCTCCCCGCTCCCCACCCCCCCACACCTCCATCAGTCTGAAGAAGGATTTCGGCCCGAAACGTTGCCTATTTCCTTCGAGTTTTCCCGCTGAGTTTCTCCAGCACTTTTGTCTACCTTCGATTTTCCAGCACCTGCAGTTCCTTCTTAAACAGTTCGTCAGGAACATGGATAGGACAGGTGGAAAGGGATTGACTTTGACTTTGATATGGGTTTGATTTTGACTTTGACCGTGTTATGGGGTCAAACACGAGCAGGTGGAACTAGTGTAGCTGGGACACACGTTGGGCAGAAGGGCCCGTTTCCACTCTGACTCTTGTGGCTCGATGCTCTGTTCCTTGGAGGGGAAATTCTTAAGGGGTTGGACAGGCTAGATGCAGGAAGATTGTTCCCGATGTTGGGGAAGTCCAGGACAAGGGGTCACAGCTTAAGGATAAGGGGAAATCCTTTAAAACCGAGATGAGGAGAACTTTTTTCACACAGAGAGTGGTGAATCTCTGGAACTTTCTGCCACAGAGGGTAGTTGAGGCCACAGTCCATTGGCTATATTTAAGAGGGAGTTAGATGTGGCCCTTGTGGCCAAGGGGATCAGAGGGTATGGAGAGAAGGCAGGTACGGGATACTGAGTTGGATGATCAGCCATGATCATATTGAATGGCGGTGCAGGCTCGAAGGGCCGAATGGCCTACTCCTGCACCTAATTTCTATGTTTCTATGTTTCTATGGAGTGCAGGAGGATGAGGGGTGATCTTCGGGAGGTGTGGGTGACTCTCCAAGGCAACCATCTGATACAGACTCTTTGCTACTTAACTCGGAGGCGATGGCTGAGATATAGATCTCTGGAGCTTATTCTAGGGAGGTGTCACAATAAGGTTTCCCAAAGTATAAAGATACTAATTTCCTGTTGGAATCGGAGCGATCAGATTAGTGAACGCGCGTCCGCATCAACAGCGGGTGCCTTTAATTATCCCGGCTCGCTTCATATCCTCGTGATTGATCTGCTCAGATAGGATCAGTGGCTGTTCTGAAAGGCTTTATTAATTCCCAAAATATGAAACAATATCTGCAGGCATAAAGGACAAACCCGCTTCCAGTTCTATCAATGTCGCCCGCAGTGAAAAAAACGCAAGGAGACACAAGGAACTGCAGTTTGCTGGTTTACGAAGAATTTAGAAGATTGAGAGGGGATCTTATAGAAACTTACAAAATTCTTAAGGGGTTGGACAGGTTAGATGCAGGAAGATTGTTCCCGATGTTAGGGAAGTCCAGGACAAGGGGTCACAGCTTAAGGATAAGGGGGAAATCCTTTAAAACCGAGATGAGAAGAACTTTTTTCACACAGAGAGTGGTGAATCTCTGGAACTCTCTGCCACAGAGGGTAGTTGAGGCCAGTTCATTGGCTATATTTAAGAGGGAGTTAGATGTGGCCCTTGTGGCTAAGGGGATCAGGGGGTATGGAGAGAAGGCAGGTACGGGATACTGAGTTGGATGATCAGCCATGATCATATTGAATGGCGGTGCAGGCTCGAAGGGCCGAATGGCCTACTCCTGCACCTATTGTCTATGTTTCTATGTTTCTATGAAAAGACACAAAGATGCATAGACGGTGTACAAAAATGCTGGAGAAACTCAGCGGGCGCAGCAGCAGCATCCATGGAGCGAGGGAAATAGGTAACGTTTCGGGCCGAAACCCTTCTTCAGAGAGGGGAGGAGAACTTCTTCAAAGTAGGTATACCTTGAGAGAAAATATCGCGGTGGAGTTGGACAAGGCGTTCAAGACAGTTTCACCACCTCCTCCTTCTCCCCGCCTCCCCACCATCAGTCTGCGGAAGGGTTTCGGCCCGAAAGGTTACCTATTTCCTTCGCTCCGCAGATGCTGCTGCACCCGCTGAGTTTCTCCAGCATTTCCGTGTACCTTTTCCGATTTTCCAGCATCTGCAGTTCCTTCTTGAACAAGATGCATAGATACTTTTTCACCCGGAGAGTTGTGAGTTTGTGGAATTCCCTGCCACAGAGGGCAGTGGAGGCCAAGTCACTGGATGGATTTAAGAGAGAGTTAGATGGAGCTCTAGGGGGGAGTGGAGTCAAGGGATATGGGGAGAAGGCAGGCACGGGTTATTGATAGGGAACGATCAGCCATGATCACAATGAATGGCGGTGCTGGCTCGAAGGGCCGAATGGCCTCCTCCTGCACCTATTATCTATGTATCAATGTATATATGTAGATAGGAGACTTTTCACAGAGTGCTGGAGTAACTCAGCGGGTCAGGCAGCATCTGTGGAGAACATGGATAGGTGACGTTTCACAGAGTGCTGGAGTAACTCGGCGGGTCAGGCAGCATCTCTGGAGAACATGGATAGGTGACGTTTCACAGAGTGCTGGAGTAACTCAGCGGGTCAGGCAGCATCTCTGGAGAACATGGATAGGTGACGTTTCGGGATCATCGGTTTCCTCCCACACTCCGAAGACGTACAGCTTTGTAGGTTAAGTGGCTTAATGTAAAATTGTTCCTAATGTGTGTAGGATAGTGTTAGTGTGCGGGGATCGCTGGTCGGTGCGGACTCTGTGGGCCGAAGGGCCTATTTCTGTGCTGCATCTCTAAACTAAATTAGAGGAGATAAGCAAAGGGATGAAACATAATGTAGTTCTCAAGATTGGAGTGCAACTCTACCACTGTGCCACCCTGCCACAACGAGGTACATCTTGCCATCCCATGTTGCATTTGCCCCATACATCTTGGTGGAAAACATCTATATAACAATTACAGGCCCTTCTAGTCCGTGCCGAACACTTACTCTCACCTAGTCCCATCTACCTACACTCAGACCATAACCCTCCATTCCTTTCCCGTCCATACACCGATCCAATTTATTTTTAAATGATAAAATCGAACCTGCCTCCACCACTTCCACTGGGAGCTCATTCCACACAGCTACCACTCTCTGAGTAAAGAAGTTCCCCCTCATGTTACCCCTAAACTTTTGTCCCTTAATTCTCAAATCATGTCCTCTTGTTTGAATCTTCCCTACTCTCAATGGGAAAAGCTTATCCACGTCAACTCTGTCTATCCCTCTCATCATTTTAAACATCTCTATCAAGTCCCCCCTTAACCTTCTGCGCTCCAAAGAATAAAGGCCTAACTTGTTAATCTAAACTGCTTTCACAAGGGGGAACCTGAGTTTAGTTTAGTTTAGTTTAGTTTGGAGATACAGTGCGGAATCAGGCCCTTCAGCCCACCGAGTCCGTACCAACGAGCAATGCCTGCACATTAACACACGACCCTACACACACCAGGGACAATTTTACATTTATAGATCTACACCAAGCCAATTAACCTACAAACCTGTACGCCTTTGCAGTGTGAGTGGAAACCGAAGATCTCGGAGAAAACCCGCGCAGGTCATGGGGAGAACGTGCAAACTCCGTACATAGAAACATAGCACATAGGTGCAGGAGTAGGCCATTCGGCCCTTCGAGCCAGCACCGCCATTCAATATGATTGGATGATCAGCCATGATCACATTGAATGGCGGTGCAGGTTCGAAGGGCCGAATGGCCTACTCCTGCACCTATGTTCTATGTTTCTATGATCATGGCTGATCATCCAACTCAGTATCCTGTACCTGCCTTCTCTCCATACCCCCCTGATCCCTTTAGCCACAAGGGCCACATAGAAACATAGAAACATAGAAAATAGGTGCAGGAGTAGGCCATTCGGCCCTTCGAACCTGCACCGCCATCCAATATGATCATGGCTGATCATCCAACTCAGTATCCCGTACCTGCCTTCTCTCCATACCCCCTGATCCCTTTAGCCACAAGGGCCACATAGAAACACAGAAACATAGAAAATAGGTGCAGGAGTAGGCCATTCGGCCCTTCGAACCTGCACCGCCATCCAATATGATCATGGCTGATAGTGTTTCCACTATCTTCACAAGGTCATACATTCATACGTTCTACTGTTCGAGGAGGGGAATTAGGCCATTCGGCCCATCAATTCAATCATGGCTGATCTATCTCTCCCTCTCAGCCCTATTAGAAACATAGACATAGAAACATAGAAATTAGGTGCAGGAATAGGCCAATCGGCCCTTCGAGCCTGCACCGCCATTCAATATGATCATGGCTGATCATCCAACTCAGTATCCCGTACCTGCCTTCTCTCCATACCCTCTGATCCCCTTAGCCACAAGGGCCACATCTAACTCCCTCTTAAATATAGCCAATGAACTGGCCTCGACTACCCTCTGTGGCAGAGAGTTCCAGAGATTGCTAATGTATATGTAGCTAATGACAATTAAAATTGAATCTGAATCTGATCTAAAAAAATTGAATCTGAGATTCACCACTCTCTGTGTGAAAAAAGTTCTTCTCATCTCAGTTTTAAAGGATTTCCCCCTTATCCTTAAGCTGTGACCCCTTGTTCTGGACTTCCCCAACATCGGGAGCAATCTTCCTGCATCTAGCCTGTCCAACCCCTTAAGAATTTTGTAAGTTTCTATAAGATCCCCTCTCAATCTCCTAAATTCTAGAGAGTATAAACCAAGTCTATCCAGTCTTTCTTCATAAGACAGTCCTGACATCCCAGGAATCAGTCTGGTGAACCTTCTCTGCACTCTCTTTATGGCAATAATGTCCTTCCTCAGATTTGGAGACCAAAACTCTCCTCCAATATTCCCCTGCCTTCTCCCCATAACCCCTGACACCCGTACTAATCAAGAATTTGTCAATCTCCACCTTAAAAATATCCATTGACTTGGCCTCCACAGCTGTCTGTGGCAATGAATTCCACAGATTCACCACCCTCTGGCTAAATAAATTCCTCCTCATCTCCTTTCTAAAGGTAGCAATGTTACAAATGTTTGAGATTTTACAAATCAAGTCTTTGTCCCATCAGATAAAGCATAAAAAGAAGTTTAATTTGACACCTAATTCACTTTCATATCTTCAGTATTAAAAAAGTTATGGTCATTTTCATACTCGGAAATTAGCATCTTGTTCCCTATTGCTTTTCCATTGACTTAACTCAAAAGCTGTGATCAAGGACAGTCAAAAGCCCACAACTTTATTAAAAAATTAAGAGAACTGAATGGAATTTTCAGTTATCGTAGATTGAAGCATTCTGAAACAAATATAAAACAATCTTACTTGGATGACCTGAAATTAAATCATATAATTAGTCAGTTACCCAATTGTAGCTAATTACAAAATTCAATTACTAAACATCTATCCATTTCTTAAGAAAAGATCAACATTTTTAAATAGCCTAAATGTCCAAATAGCATTCACACAAGAATTCACAATATAACATGATTTTTAAATCTCATTGTCATGGATTCATAGGAATTTAATGTTTAATACCTGCAAATTAATGGCCATTTAAATCATCTTGCGAGTGGGTTTTTCTGGAACGTTGCAGTTGCAGTGATTTTGAGCCCCACATCGGCAGGAAACATGCTGCCAGTTCGGAGGGGCTCCAAGTCACCTTCTCACAACTTAGAATGTTGATTAAAGGGAACTTAAGAAGCACTTTTTAATGTAAAAATAAACAGCCTACGTGAGGTCCGTCCCGTTGTCGGCGTTCGCGGCTTTAGAAGATGATTTTTAATTTAATATAGCAATTAAATTATCTAACTTAGTTTAAAAATAAGTGCAGAGAATAGCAGTCGCAGCGATTTTTCTTGAGCAATTAAACAGGCTGATGAACATGGATTTAAACAGCCTGGAGGAAACAGCATTTTAAACCCGCCCCCTCTCAAAGGCGCCAAAGTCGCGCAGTGACAGAACTGCAGCGCCGCTGAAGGTAAGTTTTGCAACATACCTACTAAAGGTGCCTCCTTTTGTTCTGAGGCCGTGCCCTCTGGTCTAAGACTCTCCCGCTGATGGAAACATCCTCTCCACATCCACTCTATCCTGGCCTTTCACTATCCGGTAAGTTTCAATGACGTTCCCACTCATCCTTCTGTAATTATTTTAGAATTTTAGCATCTGCGGTTTTAGGCTTTCCTCAATCTTTTGCCACTGTTTTGTAGGTGGGGATTCGAGTCCACCTGCATGGTGCTATACCTCGTAACTGCAGGGGATTCATTCAATACTTTAAAGAATATATGTCACAGTCACAGAGTCATGCAGTATGAAAACAGGCCCTTTGGCCCAACTTGTCCACAACTTGCCTACATGTCCCATCTACACTGGGCCCACTTTCCTCCATTTGGCCCATATCCCTCTAAACTTGTCCTATCCACGTACCTGTCAAAGCCACGGTGGCGCAGCGGTAGAGTTGCTGCCTTACAGCGAATGCAACACCGGAGATCCCGGGTTGGATCCCGATTACGGGTGCTGTCTGTACGTAGTTTGTACGCGACCGGCGCGGGTTTTCTCCGAGGTCTTCGGTTTCCTCCCACATTCCAAAGACGTACAGGTTTGTAGGTTATACAATAGACAATAGGTGCAGGAGTAGGCCATTTGGCCCTTCGAGCCAGCACCGCCAATCAATGTGATCATGGCTGATCATCCACAATCAATACCCCGTTCCTGCCTTCTCCCCATATCCCCTGACTCCGCTATCTTTAAGAGCCCTATCAAGAGGGCGCCATCCTGTATCGTGTGGCTGCCCAGCCTGCAGCTGTCCATTTTTTCATCTCTTTTTTTATATTTAGTTAGTTAAAGTGTTCTGGAGCACTAGTCTTTTTTATGTGGGGGGTTAGAGGGTTGGGGTGGGGGGAAGGGGGAAACTACTTTTCAGGGTCCCCACCTGGTCGGAGAGGCAGCTTTGTAGGTGGAGGCTGCACCGTTGACCCGTCCTCGCGGCCTACCAGCGGGCCCGGAGCGGCGTCTCCCGTCGGGACCGGCCAGATCCTCCAGTCAGCGCTGGAACTCCGGTGAGCTGAGACCGCCAAGAAAAACATGGCGGAGCTGCGGGCCTGTGGAGCGGCCAGCCGTGGGCGGCGGCGCTGAACTTTACATCGGGAGCCTGGGGTCTCTCGTCCGAGATCGCCAGTGGTGGAGCTCCATCCAGCGCGGCCTGTCGGCTTCGGAAGCCGCGGTCTCCAGTAAGGAAGCGGCCGTTCCAGGCGTTCCAGGCCGCTGAGAGGATTCTCCCGACATCGGAGCAACATCACCCGGCGAGAACAGCCTGGAACATCGGGCATCCATTAAGGCAACTGCGGAGGCCTCAATAGGCCCGACTATGGGTGGACAAGGGGACTGGACTTTGTGCCTTCCCTCATAGTGGGAACCATTGTGGGGGGATGTTTTTATGTTTACATTTCTTTATTAATGTCATCTTTGTATTATTTTTTTATGTGCTGCATTGGCAACAAGCATTTCACTGCACCAATTGGTGTAGGTGACTAATAAAGAAACCTTTGAACCTGGCTCTCTCTTGAAAGCATCCAGAGAACCGGCCTCCACCGCCCTCTGAGGCAGAGAATTCCACAGACTCACAACTCTCTGTGAGAAAAAGTGTTTCCACGTCTCCGTTCTAAATGGCTTTACCCCTTATTCTTAAACTGTGTGTGGCCCCTGGTTCTGGACTCCCCCCCCCAACATCGGGAACATGTTTCCTGCCTCTAGCGTGTCCAAGCCCTTCACAATCTTATATGTTTCAATGAGATGCCCTCTCATCCTTCTATTCGAAAGGTTAATTGGCTTGGAAAATGTAAAAATTGACCCTAGTGGGTGTAAGATGGTGTTGGTGTGCGGGGATCGCTGGTCGGCGCGGACCCGGTGGGCCGAAGGGCCTGTTTCCGCGCTGTATCCCTAAACTAAACTAAACTAAACTGTTGCTTAAACGTTGGGATAGTCCCAGCTTCAACTACCTCCTCTGGCAGCTTGTTCCATACACCCTTTGTGTGAAAAGGCCACCCCTCGGATTCCTACTAAATCTTCAAGTTCAAGTTCAAGTGAGTTTATTGTCATGTGTCCCTGTATAGGACAATGAAATTCTTGCTTTGCTTAAGCACACAGAACATAGTAGGCATTTACTACAAAACAGATCAGTGTGTCCATATACCATGATATAAATATATACACACATGAATAAATAAACTGATAAAGTGCAAATAACAGAAAGTGGTTATTAATAATCAGAGTTTTGTCCGAGCCAGGTTTAATAGCCTGATGGCTGTGGGGAAGTAGCTATTCCTGAACCTGGTCGTTGCAGTCTTCAGGCTCCTGTACATTCTACCTGAAGGTAACAGGGAGATGAGTGTGTGGCCAGGATGGTGTGGGTCCTTGATGATACTGCCAGCCTTTTTGAGGCAGCGACTGCGATAGATCCCCTCGATGGAAGGGAGGTCAGAGCCGATGATGGACTGGGCAGTGTTTACTACTTTTTGTAGTCTTTTCCTCCCCAGGGCGCTCAAGTTGCCGAACCAAGCCACGATGCAACCGGTCAGCATGCTCTCTACTGTGCACCTGTAGAAGTTAGAGAGAGTCCTCCTTGACAAACCGACTCTCCGTAATCTTCTCAGGAAGTAGAGGCACTGATGAGCTTTCTTAATAATTGCATCAGTGTTCTCGGACCAGGAAAGATCTTCAGAGATGTGCACGCCCAGGAATTTGAAGCTCTTGACCCTTTCAACCATCGAGCCGTTGATATAAACAGGGCTGTGGGTCCCCCTCCTACTCCTTCCAAAGTCCACAATCAGTTCCTTAGTTTTGCTGGTGTTGAGGTGCTAGATCTTTTCCTCTTGACATTAAACCTATGTCCTCTGGTCCTCGAGTCACCTACTCTGGGCAAGAGACTCTACCCGAGTGCATCTACCCGATCTATTCCTTTCGTGATGAGTCTTTTGTGTTGCCATTAGAGTTCTTTTGGAATTAGTGGAATTTGATTAGGTAAATAAATAAAGCCCCTGTCCCACTTAGGCAACTTTTTCGGCGACTACAGGTGACTAGGCTGCCGCCACAGGGTCGCGACGGGACGCCTGTATTCTCCTCAAATCGCCTAAAGAGTCGTAACGTTGTTCTGGTCACTGCTGGATTTTGAAATGTTCAAAACCTTTCCGGGACTGTGGCCTTGACGTAGCTTGTCTTCTAGGTTCTTTTAGGTTCTACTGCAGTTGTACAGGGTCTTGGTGAGACCACACCTGGAGTATTGCATACAGTTTTGGTCTCCAAATCTGAGGAAGGACATTATTGCCATAGAGGGAGTGCAGAGATGGTTCACCAGACTGATTCCTGGGATGTCAGGACTGTCTTATGAAGAAAGACTGGATAGACTTGGTTTATACTCTCTAGAATTTAGAAGATTGAGAGGGGATCTTATAGAAACTTACAAAATTCTTAAGGGGTTGGACAGGCTAGATGCAGGAAGATTGTTCCCGATGTTGGGGAAATCCAGGACAAGAGGTCACAGTTTGGGGGAAATCCTTTAAAACCGTGATGAAAAGAACTTTTTTTCACGCAGAGAGTGGTGAATCTCTGGAACTCTCTGCCACAGAGGGTAGTTGAGGCCACAGTTCATTGGCTATATTTAAGAGGGAGTTAGATGTGGCCCTTGTGGCTAAAGGGATCAGGGGGTATGGAGAGAAGGCAGGTACAGGATACTGAGTTGGATGATCAGCCATGATCATATTGAATCGCGGTGCAGGCTCGAAGGGCCGAATGGCCTCTACTCCTGCACCTAATTTCTATGTTTCTATGTTTCTATGTTTCTCCTGTCGTAGGCGCTGTTGTAGGATGTCGCCAGGTGATGTTGGTTGTCGCCCGGGTGCTGACTTCGGTGGATTCCATTTGGCGACTATCTACGTCAACCTACGCCAACAACCGGCGACAGGTACCGGCGACTGAATTGTCTTCAGTTGTCGCCAACTGGGCCGTTGCTTGTCGCGGGTGGACGTAGGTTGACTTCGGTTGTAGCCCGTGTGGTCGTAAGTTGCCGTAGGTGTGGTCGTAGGCGGACGTCCTAATGGGTCGCCGGTTGTCGGTAGCTTGTCGTAGGGGGGCGCTTTTTCGGTGACCTGCTTCGACTGTGACAGTCACGAACATAATCACCTAAGTGGGATGGGCCCTTTAGGCTCTTTTTTTTTTTTTCTTTTTTTTTTTAAAAATTATGAAATTACTTTTATTCAAAAAAATAAAATAAACATAGAATATTAACACAATCAAAGACTGCCTATGTTGACAGTTTACAAACAAACGATCATCAAATTAATATAACGTCAACTTTATCACAAAACACTCGACCTCCAGCGGCGACCAGCATTCACGGAAGGCCTCCACAGTCATAGAAACATAGAAACATAGAAATTAGGTGCAGGAGTAGGCCATTCGGCCCTTCGAGCCTGCACCGCCATTCAATATGATCATGGCTGATCATCCAACTCAGTATCCTGTACCTGCCTTCTCTCCATACCCCCTGATCCCCTTAGCCACAAGGGCCACATCTAACTCCCTCTTAAATATAGCCAATGAACTGGCCTCAACTACCCTCTGTGGCAGAGAGTTCCTGAGATTCACCACTCTCTGTGTGAAAAAGGTTCTTCTCATCTCGGTTTTAAAGGATTTCCCCCTTATCCTTAAGCTGTGACCCCTTGTCCTGGACTTCCCCAACATCGGGTACAATCTTCCTGCCTCTCGCCTGTCCAACCCCCTTAAGAATTTTGTAAGTTTCTATAAGATCCCCCTCTCAATCTCCTAAATTCTAGAGAGTATAAACCAAGTCTATCCAGTCTTTCTTCATAAGACAGTCCTGACATCCCAGGAATCAGTCTGGTGAACCTTCTCTGCACTCCCTCTATGGCAATAATGTCCTTCCTCAGATTTGGAGACCAAAACTGTACGCAATACTCCAGGTGTGGTCTCACCAAGACCCTGTACAACTGCAGTAGAACCTCCCTGCTCCTATACTCAAATCCTTTAGCAATGAAAGCTGACATACCATTCGCTTTCTTTACTGCCTGCTGCACCTGCATGCCTACCTTCAATGACTGGTGTACCATGACACCCAGGTCTCGCTGCATCTCCCCCTTTCCCAATCGGCCACCAGTCCCCATGGACACCACGTGTTCCCTCTCCAAGGACAGGCGGACACGGACGTAGACCCGGAAAAAGCTCAAGCAATTTAAAAAACACTTAAACAAAATGATCAAATTAAAATATTAACATTTTTACCTATAATTTAAATCCTCCCTAAAAACTCACTTTTATTCACTGGCTTTCGGCACTGGCTGAGACATTGTTCCTGTTTTAGTGCTTTTAATGTCTTTTAATTTTTTACTGTTTTTATAGTCCTGTCGTCTTAATGGTTTTAGTAGTTTGTAATAACTTTTTGTTGATTTCCCATGTACAGCACTTTGTGGTAACTGATGTTGTCTAAAAGCGCTTTATAAATAAAGTTATTATTATTATTATTATTATTATTATTATTATTATAATATATTCAACCTCCTGTGGTGACAAGTGTTCACAGAAGGCCTCCACAGTCCCCATGGACACCGCGTGTGTGCTCCTTTTCTAGGGACACGCGAGCTCGGACGTAACCCCGGGAAAGGGGCAGGCAGCCGACCGCTGTGCGGCCATCGACTGCCCGCTGCCCGGACCCGCCAATGGCCATCTTGGCCAGGCCCAGGAGCAGACCAACAGGGAGACCCCCTCCTCACTCCCATCCATCGCCCCCTTTAGGCTCTTGGGATTTGCTATGCTGGCAGCGTGGAAGTGATGTGTCACCTTTAGTTTGGGACAGTCCAAGAGTATCAATTTTTGAAGGCTGCAACTACCACACCGACCTTCATGGTCAGACCAAAATCCCTGCACGCACGCGATCCTGTATACCGTCCCAGTATACCACTGCCGTACACTAGTCTGAAAAAGTCTCTCTAGAATTTAGGAGATTGAGAGGGGATCTTATAGAAACTTACAAAATTCTTAAGGGGTTGGACAGGCTAGATGCAGGAAGATTGTTCCCGATGTTGGGGAATTCCAGGACAAGGGGTCACAGCTTAAGGATAAGGGGGAAATCCTTTAAAACCGAGATGAGAAGAACTTTTTTCACACAGAGAGTGGTGAATATCTGAAACTCTCTGCCACAGAGGATAGTTGAGGCCAGTTCATTGGCTATATTTAAGAGGGAGTTAGATGTGGCCCTTGTGGCTAAGGGGATCAGAGGGTATGGAGAGAAGGCAGGTACGGGATACTGAGTTGGATGATCAGCTATGATCATATTGAATGGCGGTGGAGGCTCGAAGGGCCGAATGGCCTACTCCTGCACCTAATTTCTATGTTTCTATTTTTATGTTTCTAAAAGTATCTCGACCCCGAAACGTCACCCAGTCCTTCTCTCCAGAGATGTTACTTGTCCCGCTGAGTTACTCCAGCTCTTTGTGTCCATCTACTGCTATACGCTTGCACTGTATCTATTATTGTATTGTATTTTAATGACCACACAGCCAGGCTGGTGGAATTTATTATCAGTACAGCTCGGTACAGGTTCCAACATTTCATCAAACATTAAACATATAGCATAGATATACATACAAACAGACGCATTACATAGAAACATAGAAACATAGAAATTAGGTGCAGGAGTAGGCCATTCGGCCCTTCGAGCCTGCTCCGCCATTCAATATGATCATGGCTGATCATCCAACTCCGTATCCCGTACCTGCCTTCTCTCCATACCCCCTGATCCCCTTAGCCACAAGGGCCACATCTGACTCCCTCTTAAATATAGCCAATGAACTGTGGCCTCAACTACCCTCTGTGGCAGAGAGTTCCAGAGATTCACCACTCTCTGTGTGAAAAAAGTTCTTCTCATCTCGGTTTTAAAGGATTTCCCCTTTATCCTTAAGCTGTGACCCCTTGTCCTGGACTTCCCCAACATCGGGAACAATCTTCCTGCATCTAGCCTGTCCAACCCCTTAAGAATTTTGTAAGTTTCTATAAGATCCCCTCTCAATCTTCTAAATTCTAGAGAGTATAAACCAAGTCTATCCAGTCTTTCTTCATAAGACAGTCCTGACATCCCAGGAATCAGTCTGGTGAACCGTCTCTGCACTCCCTCTATGGCAATGATGTCCTTCCTCAGATTTGGAGACCAAAACTGTACATAATAGATAAGGGCCATGCTTATTCTTATTCCTCACCGTACAGAGTTTAAAATGTTAATTGCAGTGGGAATGAAACTGTTTTTAAAGCGGTTTGTTTTTGAGGCAATTGTCCTGTAACGCCTCCCAGAGGGCAGTAGCTGAAAGGCATAGTGTGCAGGGTGAGTAGGATCAGAGATGATCTTGCGGGCTCTGTGTAATGTCCGTTTGTGGTAAAGCGATTCAAGGGATGGTAGGGGTAAGCCAATAATTTTAGATGCTCTGTTGATGATGCGCTGTAATTTCTTCCGGGAGAGTGAGTCGAGACTGCCGAACCAGACTGTGATGGATGAAGTGAGGATGCTTTCGATGATGGCTGTATAGAAGCGGAGAATCTGAGATAGAAACATAGAAAATAGGTGCAGGATTCGGCCATTCGGCCCTTCGAGCCTGCACCGCCATTCAATAGGATCATGGCTGTTCTCTGCTTTCTCCCCATATCCCTTGATTCCGTTAGAGCTAAATCTAACTCTCTCTTGAATACATCCTGTGAATTGGCCTCCACTGCCTTCTGTAGCAGAGAACTCTCTGCTTTTCCTCATTCAAGTCTCTATCGGCCTACCCCTTATTCTTAAGATGCTATCTAAGATGTATGTAAGTGCTTATGAACAATGATACTTGTACCGAACTGTATCCAAAAATGAATTTCACTGTGCCTGGGTACATGTGGGAAATGAAGGAGCATTCCATACCAGCTTCCGAACTGTAGACTCTGTGCAATTAATCACTAGCCCCAAGCCAACCAGACATAAAATGTTAGTCTGAAGAAGGGAGGTACACAAAATTGCTGGAGAAACTCTGAAGAAGGGCCTGTTAGTCTGAAGAAGGGTCTTGATCCGAAATGTCACCCATTCCTTCTCACCAGAGATGAGGCCTGACCCGCTGAGTTACTCCAGCACTTTGTGTCTATCTTCGGTTTAAACCAGCATCTGCAGTTCCTTCCAGCACAGAACATGATGGCTATGAATCAGACTGGTTGTTCCTGGTTGTTGCATCAAACCTACACTAGAGGGAGCAAAGGACCACTTTAAAATATCCGTTACAAACATGGCCTATCTGCCCACCTATCTAAGGTACATAAAAGTGCTGGAGAAACTCAGCGGGTGCAGCAGCAGCATCCATGGAGCAAAGGAAATAGGCAACGTTTCGGCCGAAACCCTTCTTCAGACTGATAGAATGTCTGTCTGTCTGTCTGTCTGTCTGTCTGTCTGTCTGTCTGTCTGTCTGTCTGTCTGTCTGTCTGTCTGTCTGTCTGTCTGTCTGTCTGTCTGTCTGTCTGTCTGTCTGTCTGTCTATCTATCTATCTATCTATCTATCTATCTATCTATCTATCTATCTATCTATCTATCTATCTATCTATCTATCTGTCTGTCTGTCTGTCTGTCTCTGTCTGTCTGTCTGTCTCTGTCTGTCTGTCTGTCTATCTATCTATCTATCTATCTATCTATCTATCTATCTATCTATCTATCTATCTATCTATCTATCTATCTATCTGTCTGTCTGTCTGTCTGTCTGTCTGTCTGTCTGTCTGTCTGTCTGTCTGTCTGTCTGTCTGTCTGTCTGTCTGTCTGTCTCTGTCTATCTATCTATCTATCTATCTATCTATCTATCTATCTATCTATCTATCTATCTATCTATCTATCTATCTCTCTATCTATCTATCTATCTATCTATCATATAACAATTACAGCACGGAAACAGGCCATCTCGGCCCTTCTAGTTTGTGCCGAACACTTACTCTCACCTAGTCCCATCTACCTGCACTCAGACCATAACCCTCCATTCCTTTCCCGTCCATATACCTATCCAATTTATTTTTAAATGATAAAATCGAACCTGCCTCCACCACTTCCACTGGAAGCTCATTCCACACAGCTACCACTCTCTGAGTAAAGAAGTTCCCCCTCATGTTGCCCCTAAACTTCTGTCCCTTAATTCTCAAGTCATGTCCTCTTGTTTGAATCTTCCCTACTCTCAATGGAAAGAGCTTGTCCACGTCAACTCTGTCTATCCCTCTCATCATTTTAAAGACCTCTATCAAGTCCCCCCTTAACCATCTGCGCTCCAAAGAATAAAGACCTAACTTATTTAACCTTTCTCTGTAACTTAGTTGCTGAAACCCAGGCAACATTCTAGTAAATCTCCTCTGTACTCTCTCTATTTTGTTGACATCCTTCCTATAATTAGGCGACCAAAATTGTACACCATACTCCAGAATTGGTCTCACCAATGCCTTGTACAATTTTAACATTACATCCCAACTTCTATACTCAATGCTCTGATTTATAAAGGCCAGAATACCAAAAGCTTTCTTTACCACCCTATCTACATGAGGTTCCACCTTCAGGGAACTATGCATAGTTATTCCTAGATCCCTCTGTTCAACTGCATTCCTCAATTCGCTACCGTTTACCATGTACGTCCTATTTTGATTTGTCCTGCCAAGATGTAGCATCTCACACTTATCAGCATTAAACTCCATCTGCCATCTTTCAGCCCACTCTTCCAAATGGCCTAAATCTCTCTGTAGACTTTGAAAATCTACTTCATTATCCACAACACCACCTATCTTAGTATTATCTGCATACTTACTAATCCAATTTACCACACCATCATCCAGATCATTGATGTACAGTGGCTTGCAAAAGTTTTCATACCCCTTGAACTTTTCCACATTTTTTTTGTTACGTTACAACCACAAACGTAAATGTATTTTATTGGGATTTTATGTGATAGACCAACACAAAGTGGCGCATAATTGTGAAGTGGAAGGAAAATGATACATGGTTTTCAAATTTGTGTGAAGGGGAATCTATATGCGGGATCAGGCAGTATATTTCCAACTTAGTCGGCACCAAAATGTGGTGACACTTCTGTACTGCTGAGGTGAGGTCTGGTGTATGATCCTGCCGGGTAGCATCCAAAACTAAGCCTTTCACTGGGCCTAGGGCCACCTGACAATATAGTACCACTGAATCATTAAACCTATGCTATACAGGTCCAGGAGCCTGAAAACCAGGCTCAGGAACAGCTTCTTGCCATAGAGGGCGTACAGAGAAGGTTCACCAGACTGATTCCTGGGATGGCAGGACTTTCATATGAAGAAAGACTGGAGAGACTCGGCTTGTACTCGCTAGAATTTAGAAGATTGAGGGGGGATCTTACAGAAACTTACAAATTCTTAAGGGGTTGGACAGGCTAGATGCAGGAAGATTGTTCCCGATGTTGGGGAAGTCCAGAACAAGGGGTCGCAGCTTAAGGATAAGGGGGAAATCTTTTAGGACCGAGATGAGGAAAACATTTTTCACACAGAGAGTGGTGAATCTGTGGAACTCTCTGCCACAGAGGGTAGTTGAGGCCACAGTTCATTGGCTATATTTAAGAGGGAGTTAGATGTGGCCCTTGTGGCTAAGGGGATCAGGGGGTATGGAGAGAAGGCAGGAACGGGATACTGAGTTGGATGATCAGCCATGATCATATTGAATGGCGGTGCAGGCTCGAAGGGCCGAATGGCCTACTCCTGCACCTATTGCCTAGTGTCTATTGTCTATTGCAACAAAAGCTTTCCAATGTACACGTGACAATAAACTAAACTAAGTTAACTAAACTAAAGGGCCTGTCCCACTTAGGCGATTTTTTAAGCGGGTGCAGGCAACTCTGCGTGCGCCATATGGTCACCACATGTTCGCTGGTGGTCTCTGGTGAGTCTCCTTCATGGTCGTGAGGAGTTCCCGCATTCTGGGAACTAGTCGCGGCCTCAGGCCCTTTACCGTACACTGTGCTAGTCGTCTTAACGTTCCTGTTCATCGCGGTGCGTGTCTGTATCACCTTGGCTTTGCACCGTGTAACCTCAGCAAATGTGATGTTCATACTCATTCCTGTCACTGTATGTCATGTGGTAACTTGCGGGCAGAGCACCAAGGCAAATTCCTTGTATGTGAATACTTGGCCAATAAACTTGTGGGCCTGTCCCACGAGCATGCGACTGCATGCGGCAAGCGCGACCAAACCAGAAGCGGGGGCCGTGCGGAGGTCGAATGAGTGACGGGAAGTTCGAGCGAAGTCCGTGGGAAGTTTGCGCGTGACGTATGGCGCCAGATGCTGCGTACGGTATCGAGGCGACTGCGGGCCGGCAGGCCGTTGCCACGCGGAATTTTTGGACAGTGTGCGTTTTTCGGAGCCCCGCGCGATGTCGGGACCAGCCCCGCACAACTCCATACGGCTCCGGCGATCGAAGTGGGACCGGACCCGCAAGGCCGTACGGCTCAAGCGACCACGTTAGGTCGCGCTTGCCGCATGCAGACGCATGCTGGTGGGACACGCCCTTTGTTCATTCATTCATAGACACAAAAAAGCCGGAGTAACTCAGTGGGACAGGCAGCATCTCTGGAGTTACTCCAGCTTTTTGTGTCTATCTTCGGTTTACACCAGCATCTGCAGTTCCTTCATACACAGGATGTTCTATGGACTAGGTTTTGCACTATTATGGTTATCTAGTGCTACGTACGTTATTAAATTATTGTATTCATGATTTTTAGGCATTTATCTGTGTTATTACGTTTACAGGCTTGCCAAGCCTCAACAAGAAAGAATTTGATTGTCAGCACATATGACAATTTACATTAGTTTAGATTTTAGACTGTATAGATACAGTACGGAAACAGGCCCTTCGGCCCATCGACCGGCAATTGCCCCGTACACTAACACTATCCTACACGCTAACCAAGGATAATTTACAATTTTGCAGAAGCCAATTAACCTACAAACCTGCATGTCTTCAGAGTGTGGGAGGAAACCGGAGCACCCGGAGAAAACCCACGCAGTCACTGGGTGAATGTGCAAACTCCGTACAGACAGCAGCCGTACTCAGGATCAAATCCGGGTCTCTGGCGCTGTAAGGCAGCAACTCTACTGCCACCACAATTAAACACTTTTAACTCTTGACACTCTCTTGATTCCAGGGACAAGTCACCCTAGAGATAACATGTTGAATCCACTGGAATTTATTAAATGAATTCCGGATATTTTTAATTACCATTATTTAAATTCTCCAACTGTAATGTAATTGACATTGTAAAGAATCTAAAAGAGAGACACTGTTTCCTCTGGTCTAATTAGTTGGTTAGTTAGTTACTTAGTTAATTAGTTAGTTAGTTGGTTAGTTAGTTAGTTAGTTAGTTAGTTAGTTAGTTAGTTGATTGGTTGGTTAGTTAGTTAGTTAGTTAGTTAGTTAGTTAGTTAGTTAGTTAGTTAGTTAGTTAGTTAGTTAGTTAGTTAGATAGATAGATAGTTAGATAGTTAGTTAGTTAGTCAGCCAGTCAGATAGTTAGTTAGTTAGTTCGTTCGTTAGTTAGTTAGTTAGTTAGTTAGTTAGTTAGTTAGTTAGTTAGTTAGTTAGTTAGTTTTATTATTGTCACATGTACCGAGGTGCAGTGATAAGCTTTTGTTGAATGCTAACCAGCCAGCGAAAAGACAAACGAGTCATCCACCATGTACAGAAAAATGATAAAGGGAATAACGTTTAATGCAAGACAAAGTGCCGTAAAGTTTCATTAAAGATAGAGAATCTCCAATGAGGTTGATAGTAGCTCAGGACCGCTCTCTAGTTGGTGAGGGGACGGTTCAGTTGCCTGATAACAGTCGGGACGAAACTGTCCCTGAATCTGGAGGTGGTGTGCGTTTTCACACTCCTGTGCCTCTTGTCCGATGGGAGAGGATGAGAAGAGGGAGTGACCAGGGTATGACTTGTTCATGATTATGCCGCTGGCCTTGCCGACCGAGGCACTCGAGGTATAAATGGAGTGAATGGAAGGTAGACAAAAGTGCTGGAGAAACTCAGCGGGTGCAGCAGCATCTATGGAGCGAAGGAAATAGGCGACGTTTCGGGCCGAAACCCTTCTTCAGACAAGAGAGGTTGGTTTGTTTGATAGATGAGCTACATCCCCAATTCTCTGCAATTTCTTGTGGTTTTCGGATTGAGCTGTTCCCAAACCAAGCTGTGATGCACCTCGACAAAACGTTCATCCGTTCTAGGAACAGAATTAGGCCATTCTGCCCATCATGTCCACTCCGCCAGTCAATCATGGCTACTCTCCCACTAGGGGCAACGTTCACTCCACATCCACTCTATCCATGCCTTTCACTATCCCTTGGTTAACATGGACCCGGTGGGCCGAATGGCCTGTTGTATCTTTCAATTTGCAATATCTTTCAACAGAATAAAGGAAGGAGATGAGGAAGAATTTCCTTAGTCAGAGGGTGGTGAAGCTGTGGAACCCATTGCCACAGAAGGCTGTGGAGGCTGATGCCCCTGTCCCACTTAGGAAACCTGAACGGAAACCTCTGGAGACTTTGCGCCCCACCCAAGGTTTCCATGCAGTTCCCGGAGGTTGCAGGTAGTTGCCGGAGGTTGCAGGTAGTGGAAGCAGGTAGGGAGACTGACAAAAACCTCCGGGAACCGCACGGAAACCTTGGGTTACATAGAAACATAGCAACATAGAAATTAGGTGCAGGAGTAGGCCATTTGGCCCTTCGAGCCTGCACCGCCATTCAATATGATCATGGCTGATAATCCAACTCAGTATCCCGTACCTGCCTTCTCTCCATACCCTCTGATCCCCTTGGCCACAAGGGCCAATGAACTGGCCTCAACTACCCTCTGTGGCAGAGAGTTCCAGAGATTCACCACTCTCTGTGTGAAAAAAGTTCTCCTCATCTCGGTTTTAAAGGATTTCCCCTTTATCCTTAAGCTGTGACTCCTTGTCTTGGACTTCCCCAACATCGGGAACAATCTTCCTGCATCTAGCCTGTCCAACCCCTTAAGAATTTTGTAAGTTTCTATAAGATCCCCTCTCAATCTCCTAAATTCTAGAGAGTATAAACCAAGTCTATCCAGTCTTTCTTCATAAGACAGTCCTGACATCCCAGGAATCAGTCTGGTGAACCGTCTCTGCACTCCCTCTATGGCAATAATGTCCTTCCTCAGATTTGGAGACCAAAACTGTACGCAATACTCCAGGTGTGGTCTCACCAAGACCCTGTACAACTGCAGTAGAACCTCCCTGCTCCTATACTCAAATCCTTTTTGCAATGAAAGCCAACATACCATTCGCTTTCTTTTCTTTACTGCCTGCTGCACCTGCATGCCTACCTTCAATGACTGGTGTACCATGACACCCAGGTCTCGCTGCATCTCCCCCTTTCCCAATCGGCCACCATTTAGATAATAGTCTGCTTTCCCCCGTTTTTTGCCACCAAAATGGATAACCTCACATTTATCCACATTATACTGCATCTGCCAAACATTTGCCCACTCACCCAGCCTATCCAAGTCACCTTGCAGTCTCCTAGCATCCTCCTCACACCTAACACTGCCCCCCAGCTTAGTGTCATCCGCAAACTTGGAGATATTGCCTTCAATTCCCTCATCCAGATCATTAATATATATTGTAAATAGCTGGGGTCCCAGTACTGAGCCTTGCGGTACCCCACTAGTCACTGCCTGCCATTGTGAAAAGGACCCGTTTACTCCTACTCTTTGCTTCCTGTTTGCCAGCCAGTTCTCTATCCACATTAATACTGAACCCTCAGGAACCCCCAGAACCTCTGGAGACTTTGCGCCCCAAAGTCTCCAGAGGTTTCCGTTCAGGTTTCCTAAGTGGGTCCGGGGCATAAGTCAGTGGATATATTTAAGGCAGAGATAGATAGATTCTTGATTAGTACAGATGCCTGGGGTGTCTGGATTTAAAGATCGCATGGGTGAGTTATAACAATTGTTTATTCCTGTCCGTGTAAAAATAAAACAGGGAAGGCGACTAATGGGGGAAATTGGGGATGGTGAAAAGTCCAAGGAAGTGGCATACAAATTGGCCAGAGGAAGCAGCAGACCAGAGGACTGGGAACAATGTAGAACAGAACAGAGAGGGCAAAGGGGTTCATTAAGAGGGGGAAAATCGAGCATGAGACTGCATAAATACGTGGTATTCCACCTGCAACTGCTCGGACAGGAAGGCTCTGCAGAGGGTAGTGAGGGGAGCAGAGAGGATCATTGGCGTCTCCCTACCCTCGGTACAAGAACTGTTCCAGAGCCGCTGTCTGAAAAAAAGCTCAGAGAATTGCTAAGGACAAACTGCACCCCCTCCACATACACCTAGATCTCCTGCCATCAGGCAAGAGATATCGCAGCATCAAAGCCCCAGACTACAAGACTGCTAAACAGCTTCCTACCACAGGCTGTGAGGCTGCTAAACAGTCACTCTGTACTCACAGTCACTTGATTCTGTGGCTGGCACGGACACTTTAATAACTGGCACTGGCCACTCAAATCAGCTGCCCCGGACATTTTTATGATTGGTTTATTGTATTTTAACTGTGTTTTACCTGCTTTTAACTATTTATTTATACTGTTCCATCAGGGACTGGATTGTTTTTAGTGTTATTATGTGTGAAACGTTTTAAATTTCATGTGCGATGCTCCGATATTCCCTGGGAAACGTCTTTTCATTTTGCACTTTACAACTGTTGCTTGCAAGATGACAATAAAGGTTGATTGATTGATTGATTGATTGATTGATTGATTGATTGATTGAGAGAAAGCTTGCGGGGGATATAAAAATTAACAATAAAAGCTTCTTTAGATATGTAAACAGGAAAAGATTAATGAAGACAAATGTAGGTCCCTTAAGGGCCTGTCCTACGAGTATGCGACCTGCATGCGGCAAGCGCGACCAAACCGGAAGCGGGGGCCGCGCGGAGTTCGAGTGAGTGAGTTCGAGCGAAGTCCGCGGGAAATTCGCGCGTGACGTACGGTGTCAATGTGGCTGTGGGACGGCAGGCCATTGCCGCGCGGAATTTTTGGACAGTGTCAGTTTTTCGAAGCCCCGCATGATGTCGGGACCACAACTCCATACGGCTCAGGCGATCGAAGTGGGACTGGCCCCGCGAGGCCGTACGGCTCAAGCGACCACGTTAGGTCGTGCTTGCCGCATGGAGTCGCATGCTGGTGGGACAGGCCCTTCATAGTCAGAGACAGGTGAATTTATAATGGGAAACAAGGAAATGGCAGAACAGTTAAACGAGTATTTTGGTTCTGTCTTCGCTACCAGCCCTGTCCCACGGTACGAGTTCATTCCAAGAGCTCTCCTGAGTTTATAATAAAAATCAAACTCGTGGTAAGCACGGAGAATGAACGTAGCGGGTACGTCGGAGCTCGGGGACGTCTCTTATCGGCTCGTTACGCTAACGGAAAGTACTCGGGAAGACTCGCTAACGGCAGGTAAGCACGGGAAGGCTCGTGAAGATTTTTCAACATGTTGAAAAATGTCCACGAGAGCCCCGAGTACCGACGAGCGGCCATTACCGTAAATCTCCGAGTTCGATTCAGCGCAAACTCGGGGAGAACTTTTGGAATGAATTCGTACTGTGGGACAGGGCATTAAGGAAGACACAAACAAACACCCAGAAATCCTGGGGGACCGAGGATCTAGTGGGAGGGAGGAACTGAAGGGAATCCACATTAGTCATGAAATGGTGTTGGGTAAACTGTTGGGACTGAAGGCAGATAAATCCCCAGGGCCTGATGGTCTGCATCCCAGAGGACTCAAGGAGGTGGCCCTAGATATCATGGATGCATTGGTGATCATTTTCCAATGTTGTCTCGACTCTGAATCAGTTCCTGTGGACTGGAGGGCAGCCAATGTAACTCCGCTTGTTAAGAAAGGAGGGAGAGTGATTCCCGGGAATTATAGACCTGTTAACCTGACATCGGTAGTGGGGAAGATGCTGGAGTCGATTATTAAAGATGTTACAGCAGCGCATTTGGAAAGCAGTGACGGGATCGGTCAAAGTCAGCATGGATTTATGAAGGGGAAAACTGGGATTTTTTTCAGGATGTAACAAGTAGATTGGATAAGGGAGAGCCAGTGGATGTGGTGTATCTTGACTTTCAAAAAGCTTTTGACAAGGTCCCACACAAGAGATTAGTGTGCAAAATTAGAGCACATGGTATTGGGGATAGGGTATTGACATGGATAGAGAAGTGGTTGGCAGACAGGAAGCAAAGCGTAGGGATTAACGGGTCCTTTACAGAATGGCAGGCAGTGACTAGTGGGGTGCGGCAAGGCTCAGTGCTGGGACCCCAGTTATTTACAACATATATTAACGATTTAGATGAAGGAATTAAATGTAGCATCTCCAGGTTTGCAGATGACACAGAGCTGGGTGGCAGAGTGAGCCGCGAGGAGGATGCTATGAGAATGCAGGGTGACTTGGACAGGTTGGGTGAGTGGGCAGATGTATGGCAGATGCAGTTTAATGTGGATAAGTGTGGGGTTATCCACTTTGGTGGCAAGAACAGGAAGGCAGATTATTATCTGATGGAGTCGGATTAGGAAAAGGGGAGGTGCAACGAGACCTAGGTGTCCTTGTACATCAGTCACTGAAAGTAAGCATGCAGGTACAGCAGGCAGTGAAGAAAGATAATGGTATGGTGGCCTTCATAGCGAGAGGATTTGAGTACTGGGGCAAGGAGGTCTTACTGCAGTTGTACAGGGCCCTGGTGAGACCCTACCCAGAGAAAGGACATTCTTGCTATTGAGGGAGTCAAGTGTAGGTTCACCAGGTTAATTCCTGTGATGACAGGACTGACATATGAAGATAGAATGGATCAACTGGGCTTGTATTCACTGGAATTTGGAAGGACGAGAGGCTTTCTTACAGAAACATATAACATTCTTAAGGGATTGGACAGGCTAGATGCAGGAAAAATGTTCCTCATGTTGGGAGAGTCCAGATTCAGGGGTCACAGTTTAGGAACATAGAAAATAGGTGCAGGAGTAGGCCATTCGGCCCTTCGAGCCTACACCGCCATTCAATATGATCATGGCTGATCATCTAACTCAGTATCCTGTACCTGCCTTCTCTCCATACCCCCTGATCCCTTTAGCCACAAGGGCCACATCTAACTCCCTCTTAAATATAGCCAATGAACTGGCCTCAACTACCTTCTGTGGCACAGAATTCCACAGATTCACCACTCTCTGTGTGAAAAATGTTTTTTCTCATCTCGGTCCTAAAAGACTTCCCCCTTATCCTTAAACTGTGACCCCCTGTCCTGGACTTCCCCAACATCGGGAACAATCTTCCTGCATCTAGCCTGTCCAACCCCTTAAGAATTTTGTAAGTTTCTATAAGATCCCCACCTCAATCTTTTAAATTCTAGCGAGTACAAGCCGAGTCTATCCGGTCTTTCTTCATATGAAAGTCCTGACATCCCAGGAATCAGTCTGGTGAACCTTCTCTATGGCAAGAATGGCGGAGTGGACTTGATGGGCCGAATGGCCTATTCCTGCTCCTATGACTTCTGAACATGCACTTATCAATTCAATTCACTGCTTGCAGAATAGCTAAAGCTTTACTTGGAGCTCTGCATTGGCATTCTACTGCTGGGTTAATAGTTCAGCAAATACAATTTAATGTAAAATGAATTTCAGTTCTGACACATCGCCCATGATTGAGTATGTAATGAGATCTGAACCTATCATTAAGGTAAGCGTGGAATGATCTTCAGCAGTTGCTGAAGGCTCCTGTCTGTTTTTTAATAGGGTGGTAAAGAAAGCTTTTGGTATGCTAGCCTTTATAAATCAGAGCATTGAGTATAGAAGCTGGGATGTAATGTTAAAATTGTACAAGGCATTGGTGAGGCCAAATCTGGAGTATGGTGTACAATTTTGGTCGCCAAATTATAGGAAGGATGTCAACAAGATAGAGAGAGTACAGAGGAGATTTACTAGAATGTTGCCTGGGTTTCAACAACTAAGTTACAGAGAAAGGTTGAATAAGTTCGGTCTTTATTCTCTGGAGCGCAGAAGGTTAAGGGGGGACCTGATAGAGGTCTTTAAAATGATGAGAGGGATAGACAGAGTTGATGTGGACAAGCTTTTCCCTTTGAGAATAGGGAAGATTCAAACAAGAGGACATGACTTCAGAATTAAGGGACAGAAGTTTAGGGGTAATATGAGGGGGAACTTCTTTACGCAGAGAATGGTAGCGGTGTGGAATGAGCTTCCAGTGGAAGTGGTGGAGGCAGTCTCATTGGTATCATTTAAAAATAAATTGGATAGGCATATGGATGAGAAGGGAATGGAGGGTTATGGTACGAGTGCAGGCAGGTGGGACTAAGGGTAAAAAAAATGTGTTCGGCACGGACTTGTAGGGCCGAGATGGCCTGTTTCCGTGCAGTAATTGTTATATGGTTATATGGTTATATGGTTATAATGATGGGTGGAATTGAGAACTGCCAAAGGTTCCTTGTGATATGTAATGTCTCCTAAAGTGGGGGCTTGTAATAGATCTTTGTCTCATAGGGATTACGTGTGACTTCCAATTGGGAACAGGTAATGTAAGGTGGTTAAAATTGAAAGTAAACATGACAAAACAGAGTTGGGAAAGAAGAAATAGGAAGGATGAACAGAATGGGGTGAACAGAAGGGAGTACAGAGAAGGTTCACCAGACTGATTCCTGGGATGTCAGGACTCTCATATGAAGGAAGACTGGATAGACTCGACTTGTACTCGCAAGAATTTAGAAGATTGAGGGGGGATCTTAGAGAAATTTACAAAATTCTTAAGGGGTTGGACAGGCTAGATGCAGGAAGATTGTTCCCGATGTTGGGGCAGTCCAGAACAAGGGGTCACAGTTTAAGGATAAGGGGGAAGTCTTTTAGGACCGAGATGAGAAAAACATTTTTCAAACAGAGAGTGGTGAATCTGTGGAATTCTCTGCCACAGAAGGTAGTTGAGGCCAGTTCATTGGCTATATTTAAGAGGGAGTTAGATGTGGCCCCTTGTGGCTAAAGGGATCAGGGGGTATGGAGAGAAGGCAGGTACAGGATACTGAGTTGGATGATCAGCCATGATCATATTGAATGGCGGTGCAGGCTCAAAGGGCCGAAAGGCCTACTCCTGCACCTATTTTCTATGTTTTCTATGTTTCTATGATGATAATAGACAATAGACAATAGGTGCATGAGTAGGCCATTTGGCCCTTTGAGCCAGCACCGCCATTCAATGTTATCATGGCTGATCATCCCCCAATCAGTACCCCGTTCCTGCCTTCTCCCCATATCCCCTGACTCCGCTATTTTTAAGAGCCCTATCTAGCTCTCTCTTGAAAGTATCAAGAGAACCGGCCTCCACTGCCCTCTGAGGCAGAGAATTCCACACTCACAACTCTCTGATTAGGAACAGTCAACATGGATTTGTGCCTGGATGGTCATGTTTGACTAATCTTCTTGAATTTTTTGAAGAGGTTACTAGGGAAATTGATGAGGGTAAAGCAGTGGATGTTGTCTATATGGACTTCAGTAAGGCCTTTGACAATGTTCCACAAATTAGTAAGTATGCAGATGATACTAAGATAGGTGGTGTTGTGGATCATGAAGTAGATTTTCAAAGTTTACGGAGAAATTTAGGCCATTTAGAAGAGTGGGCTGAATGATGGCAGATGGAGTTTAATGCTGATAAGTGTGAGGTGCTAAATCTTGGCAGGACAAATCAAAATAGGACGTACATGGTAAATGGTAGCGAATTTAGGAATGCAGTTGAACAGAGGGATCTAGGAATAACTGTGCATAGTTCCCTGATGGTGGAATCTCATGTAGATAGGGTGGTAAAGAAAGCTTTTGGTGTGCTGGCCTTTATAAATCAGAGCATTGAGTATAGAAGTTGGGATGTAATGTTAAAATTGTACAAGGCTTTGGTGAGGCCAATTCTGGAATATGGTGTACAATTCTGGTCACCAAATTATAGGAAAGATATCAACAAAATAGAGAGAGTACAGAGGAGATTTACTGGAATGTTGCCTGGGTTTCAGCAACTAGGTTACAGAGAAAGTTTGAACAAGTTAGGTCTTTATTCTTTGGAGCGCAGAAGGTTAAGGGGGGACTTGATAGAGGTCTTTAAAATGATGAGAGGGATAGACAGAGTTGACGTGGATAAGCTTTTTCCATTGAGAGTAGGGAAGATTCAAACAAGAGGACATGACTTGAGAATTATGGGACAGAAGTTTAGGGGCAACATGAGGGGGAACTTCTTTACTCAGAGAGTGGTAGCTGTGTGGAATGAGCTTCCAGTGGAAGTGGTGGAGGCAGGTTTGTTTTCATCATTTAAAAATAAATTGGATGGGAATATGGATGGGAAAGGAATGGAGGGTTATGGTCTGAGTGCAGGTAGATGGGACTAGGTGAGAGTAAGTGTTCGGCACGGACTAGAAGGGGCGAGATGGCCTGTTTCCGTGCTGTAATTGTTATATGGTTATATGGTCATATGGGTTGAGCAAAGGAGAATAGTACAGAATATAGTTCTCAGCGTTGTCGCACCTCACTTCCATGGACAAAGTGCAATTTCCGCAATAGGGTAGAGTTGAATTGAACCTTAGAAGTACTTCTTCAGTAATCATATGAAGTTCGGCATGTCCCCAACAACTCTCACCAACTCCTACAGATGCGCCGGAGAACGCATTTTATTCGGGATGCATCACAGCACGGTTTGGGAACAGCTCCATCCAAGTCCGCAAGGTATTGCAGAGAATTAAGGGCCGGTCCCACGAGCATGCGACCTGCATGCGGCGAGCGCGACCAAACCGGAAGCGGGGGCCGCGCGGAGGTCGAGTGAGTGACGTGAAGTTCGAGCGAAGTCCGCGGGAAGTTCGCGCGTGACGTACGGCGTCAAGACGCTTCGTACGCCCGTTGAGGCGGCTGCGGGCCGGCAGGCCGTTGCCACGCGGAATTTTTGAACACTGTCAGTTTTACACCGGAGCCCCCGCGCGATGTCGGGACCAGCCCCGCGCAACTCCATACGGCTCCGGCGATCGAAGTGGGACCGGCCCCGCGAGGCCGTACGGCTCAAGCGACCACGTTAGGCCGCGCTTGCCGCACGCAGGCGCATGCTGGTGGGACAGGCCCTTTATGGACGCAGCGAGTAAAGAAACCGGTTCCAGGTATCAACTTCTCTGCATCGGCGAGACCAAGCGCAGGCTCGGCGATCGTTTCGCTGAACACCTCCGCTCAGTCGGTTGTAACCTATCTGATCTCCCGGTTGTTCAGCACCTCAACTCCACACCCCATTCCCAATCTGCCCTCTCTGTCCTGGGCCTCCTCCATTGTCAGAGTCCCAGCGTAAATCAGATAAACAGCGCTTCATATTTTGCTTGGGTGGTTTATACCCCAGCGGTACGAACATGGACCTCTAATTTCAGATAGCCCTTGCTTTCTCCCTCCTTCCCCTCCCCCTTCCCAGTTCTCCTACAAGTCCTTAAGAAGGAACTGCAGATGCTGGAAAATCGAAGGTACACAAAAATGCTGGAGAAACTCAGCGGGTGCAGCAGCATCTATGGAGCGAAGGAGATAGGCAACGTTTCGTCCCGAAACGTTGCCTATCTCCTTCGCTCCATAGATGCTGCTGCACCCGCTAAGTTTCGCCAGCATTTTTGTGTATCTCCTACAAGTCCTGCTGTCTCTGCCCACGTTCTGTCTTTCATAGAAACATAGAAACATAGAAATTAGATGCAGGAGTAGGTCATTCGGCCCTTCGAGCCTGCACCGCCATTCAATATGATCATGGCTGATCATCCAACTCAGTATCCCGTACCTGCCTTCTCTCCATACCCCCTGATCCCTTTAGCCACAAGGGCCACATCTAACTCCCTCTTAAATATAGCCAATGAACTGTGGCCTCAACTACCTTCTGTGGCAGAGAGAATCCACAGATTCACCACTCTCTGTGTGAAAAAAGTTCTTCTCATCTCGGTTTTAAAGGATTTCCCCCTTATCCTTAAGCTGTGACCCCTTGTCCTGGACTTCCCCAACATCGGGAACAATCTTCCTGCATCTAGCCTGTCCAACCCCTTAAGAATTTTGTAAGTTTCTATGAGAAATTTCCCCCCTTTTCCCCCCCACGACACCAGTCTGAAGAAGGGTCTCGACCCGAAACGTCGCCCATTCCTTCTCTCCGTGATTGCTGCCTCACCCGCTGAGTTTCTCCAGCATTTTGTGTTTACCTCCCTTCCATTGACTCCATCTACACCTCACGCTGCCTCGGCAAGGCCAGCAGCATCGTCAAGGACCAGTCTCACCCTGGCCACTCCCTCTTCTCCCCTCTCGCATCGGGCAAGAGGCACAGAAGTGTGAAAACGTACACACCACCTCCAGATTCAGGGACAGTTTCTTCCCGGCTGTTATCAGGCAACTGAACCATCCTACCACCAACTAGAGAGCGGTCCTGAGCTCCCATCTACCTTCTTGGAGACCCTCCAACTCACTTTCATTGGCCTTTACAGGACTTTATCTTGCATTAAACATTATTGACAACAAGATTGAGGGGGGATCTTATGGAAACTTACAAAATTCTTAAGGGGTTGGACAGGCTAGATGCAGGAAGATTGTTCCCTATGTTGGGGAAGTCCAGAACAAGGGGTCACAGTTTAAGGATAAGGGGGAAGTCTTTTAGGACCGAGATGAGAAAAACATTTTTCACACAGAGAGTGGTGAATCTGTGGAATTCTCTGCCACAGAAGGTAGTCGAGGCCACAGTTCATTGGCTATATTTAAGAGGGAGTTAGATGTGGCCCTTGTGGCTAAAGGGGATCAGGGAGTATGGAGAGAAGGCAGGTACAGGATACTGAGTTGGATGATCAGCCATGATCATATTGAATGGCGGTGCAGGCCGAATGGCCTACTCCTGCACCTATTGTCTATGTTTCTATTCCTTCTGCCTTCATCTGTACACTGTGGATGGCTTGATTGTGATCATGTGTTGTCTTTCCGCTGACTGGTTAGCACGAAACAATAAAGCTTTTCACTGTACCTCAGTAAAATAACAAAACTACCCTAGCTTATGGAAAGACCGTTCAGAAGCCTGATATCAGAGGGGAAGAAGCTGTTCCTGAGTCCGGTGGTGATTGCTTTTATCCTTCTGTACCTTCTGCAAGACAGGAGAGGGGGGGACAAGGAATGACCATTGCTGCACCCCGTCTGTTGCAACCCGAAGAAGATTCTCGACACGAAACGTCACCCATTCCTTTACTCCAGAGATGCTGCCTGACCCGCTGAGTTAAGGGCCTGTCCCACCAGCAAGCGACTCCATGCGGCGAGCGCGACCTAACGTGGTCGCTTGAGCCGTACGGCCTCGCGGGGCCGGTCCCACTTCGATCGCCGGAGCCGTGTGGAGTTGTGCGGAGCTGGTCCCGACATCGCGCGGGACTCCGAAAAACTGACCGTGTTCAAAAATTCCGCGCGGCAACGGCCTGCCGGCCCGCAGTCGCTTTGAGGACGTCCGCAGCGTCTCGGCGGGCGTTCACAGCGTCTCAACGCCGTACGCTGCGTCTTGACGCTGTACGTCACGCGCGAACTTCCCGCGGACTTTGGTCGAACTTCATGTCAACTCGTATGGGATCACTCGACCTCCGCGCGGTCCCCGCTTACGGTTTAGTCCCGCTCGCCGCTTGCAGTCGCATGCTCGTGGGACAGGCCCTTTACTCCAGTGTTTTGTGTCGATCTTCGGTTAAAACCAGCATCTGCAGTTCCATCCCACACATATTGCACATACATTTCTACTTGAGTAAGCAGTGTCATTTTTCTCTACACCGCACTCTTGGCACCGTCTTATGAAAGTACTGGATTGTCATGGAAACCAGAGGAACACAATGTGTTCTTTGCCAGCGGTGAGCTTAAATCATGGATGAATGAGCCCAACTCCTGTTGCGATAATGTGTGCAGCAAACCAGACATCTTGTGCAGACACAGTAAGACTCAGGATTGAGATATTATTTGCTTTCAGGAATGACCAAATCACACACACAACAGGACAGGTCACACTCGAAGAGGCCCGTCATTTAAGAAACAGTTAGGCAGGCACATGGATAGGACAGGTTTGGAGGGATATGGACCACACACTGGCAGGTGGGAACTAGTGCAGCTGGGACATGTTGGGCAAGTTGGCCTGTTTCCAAGCTGTATCACTCCATGACTCAGTGACTTTATAATTGCAATAGGACATTGGTGTCATTGTTACGGAGACACGAGGAGTTTTCTAATATCTAGAGTGATAAGTGCAAAGAGTAGGAGTAAACGGGTCCTTTTCACAATGGCAGGCAGTGACTAGTGGGGTACCGCAAGGCTCAGTACTGGGACCCGAGCTATTTACAATATATATTAATGATCTGGATGAGGGAATTGAAGGCAATATCTCCAAGTTTGCGGATGACACTAAGTTGGGGGGCAGTGCTAGCTGTGAGGAGGATGCTAGGAGACTGCAAGGTGACTTGGATAGGCTGGGTGAGTGGGCAAATGTTTGGCAGATGCAGTATAATGTGGATAAATGTGAGGTTATCCATTTTGGTGGCAAAAACGGGAAAGCAGACTATTATCTAAATGGTGGCCGATTGGGAAAGGGGGAGGTGCAGCGAGACCTGGGTGTCATGGTACACCAGTCATTGAAGGTACGCATGCAGGTGCAGCAGGCAGTAAAGAAAGCGAATGGTATGTTAGCTTTCATTGCAAAAGGATTTGAGTATAGGAGCAGGGGGGTTCTACTGCAGTTGTACAGGGTCTTGGTGAGACCACACCTGGAGTATTGCGTACAGTTTTGGTCTCCAAATCTGAGGAAAGACATTATTGCCATAGAGGGAGTGCAGAGAAGGTTCACCAGACTGATTCCTGGGATGTCAGGACTGTCTTATGAAGAAAGACTGGATAGACTTGGTTTATACTCTCTAGAATTTAGGAGATTGAGAGGGGATCTTATAGAAACTTACAAAATTCTTAAGGGGTTGGGCAGGCTAGATGCAGGAAGATTGTTCCCGATGTTGGGGAAGTCCAGGACAAGGGGTCACAGCTTAAGGATAAGGGGGATATCCTTTAAAACCGAGATGAAAAGAACTTTTTTTCACACAGAGAGTGGTGAATCTCTGGAACTCTCTGCCACAGATGGTAGTCGAGGCCACAGTTCATTGGCTATATTTAAGAGGGAGTTAGATGTGGCCCTTGTGGCTAAAGGGATCAGGGGATATGGAGAGAAGGCAGGTACGGGATACTGAGTTGGATGATCAGCCATGATCATATTGAATGGCGGTGCAGGCTCGAAGGGCCGAATGGCCTACTCCTGCACCTAATTTCTATGTTTCTATGTTTCTAAGCTGGAGTTCGAAGAAGATTGCCGTAACAGGTCGGAAAGACCTTGGATGTATCTTACTGTTTTCTATCGACAATAAAGAAAATATTCATCAAAAGACTGTGTGTTGAAAAGCTATATGAATGGAGAAGCTCGGAAGGTCTCTGAGGCAGCTTGCATGCGTACCGAAGATATTCCCCTAATCCATTCTCATCCAATTAGCGGCTAGGGTGCTAATTACTTGAAAGATATGAAAAATCTGCCGCTGCATTTCACATAATATCTCCCGGTGCTATATCACCGCCTTCTTCTTCTTCATCTTGCTTAGTATCTTCTTTTCTGCTACATTTACTTTTGTCAACTTGTGCTAACCATGCTTTTGCAACATCCATGGATTCATCATAACGCTCCGTATTTTCTGAATCCCGCTTATAATGTCTTTCACGTTCCTCTTGAGAACGACGCTCTGCTTCCAGCAGCGTGTCCCGCTTCTCTTTCAGCTCCTGGCTAAAGGGCCACGTATCAGGCGTGATTTATCCTCCACCTTCCCCTGGTTAGCTTCTGATTCCATGATTATCTTCACGCTTTCAAATAGCCTTCTAATCCTCTTCCCTTTCTCCGAGTGATACACCCCATGGTTGCGGAATGTACCATAGCTCTCCATCATCTCAATATAATTGACTCGTTGGTATCCTTTCGGCATTAACATTATTAGAAACATAGAAACATAGAAAATAGGTGCAGGAGTAGGCCATTCGGCCCTTCGAGCCTGCACCGCCATTCAATATGATCATGGCTGATCATCCAACTCAGTATCCCGTACCTGCCTTCTCTCCATACCCTCTGATCCCCTTAGCCACAAGGGCCACATCTAACTCCCTCTTAAATATAGCCAATGAACTGTGGCCTCGACTACCCTCTGTGGCAGAGAGTTCCAGAGATTCACCACTCTCTGTGTGAAAAAAGTTCTTCTCATCTCGGTTTTAAAGGATTTCCCCCTTATCCTTAAGCTGTGACCCCTTGCCCTGGACTTCCCCAACATCGGGAGCAATCTTCCTGCATCTAGCCTGTCCAACCCCTTAAGAATTTTGTAAGTTTCTATAAGATCCCCTCTCAATCTCCTAAATTCTAGAGAGTATAAACCAAGTCTATCCAGTATAAACCATCCCAGGAATCAGTCTGGTGAACCGTCTCTGTACTCCCTCTATGGCAATAATGTCCTTCCTCAGATTCGGAGACCAAAACTGTACGCAATACTCCAGGTGTGGTCTCACCAAGACGGATTCCGTAAGAAGGATGTATATTCCTCTTGAAATTTCGTGTTCTTAACAAACTTACGTTTCAAATTCTGAATACGCTGTTCAGCCATATGACGATTATTCGGTAAATTAACACTTTCTTGCTTAAAAGGTAAGTCCAAACAATAATGTCCATTTTTCATCTTTTAACTGAATGGTTGATAATGTCTAGGAATTTTAATTCTTCTCTAGACATTTCTTCAGATTCACGGCTGGTACTTTCATCGGCTAATCAACAAGATCTTGCTGCACATCCCCTTCAGCCCACCATAAGAATCGCAGATGATCAATATGTTGACCAGCGACTTTCACGATGAAACATTGATCTGATATCAGCCATCAAAGCAATCGGTTCTTGCCTAAATTTGATGAGAACTCCAATGAGTGAGTTGGAAAGGTCTGGACCTTGCAGTAGTCCACTGTTAAGCGATGTCCCTTGAAAGACTGCAGCGCAGTCAAAGACCACCCTCAATGTCCCTTTCTTCGAGTGCAGCTCCAGAGACCTGGGTTCAGACCTTGAGGAAGGACATTATTGCCATAGAGGGAGTGCAGAGACGGTTCACCAGACTGATTCCTGGGATGTCAGGACTGTCTTATGAAGAAAGACTGGATAGACTTGGTTTATACTCTCTAGAATTTAGGAGATTGAGAGGGGATCTTATAGAAACTTACAAAATTCTTAAGGGGTTGGACAGGCTAGATGCAGGAAGATTGTTCCCGATGTTAGGGAAGTCCAGGACAAGGGGTCACAGCTTAAGGATAAGGGGGAAATCCTTTAAAACCGAGATGAGAAGAACTTTTTTCACACAGAGAGTGGTGAATCTCTGGAACTCTCTGCCACAGAGGGTAGTTGAAGCCAGTTCATTGGCTCTATTTAAGAGGGAGTTAGATGTGGCCCTTGTGGCTAAGGGGATCAGGGGGTATGGAGAGAAGGCAGGTACGGGATACTGAGTTGGATGATCAGCCATGATCATATTGAATGGCGGTGCAGGCTCGAAGGGCCGAATGGCTTCTACTCCTGCACCTAATTTCTATGTTTCTACGTTTCTAATCCTCACCTCAGGTGCTGTTTATCTTGCACTAAACGTTATTCCTTTCATCGTGTATCTATCCATCTAGCTAGATATGGCTCTTAAAGATAGGGAGTCAGGGAATATGAGGAGAAGGCAGGAACAAGGGTACTGATTGGGGATGATCAGCCATGATCACATTGAAAGCTGGGGGACAGTGTTAGCTGTGAGGAGGATGCTAGGAGACTGCAAGGTGACTTGGATTGACTGGGTGAGTGAGAACATGTTTGGCAGATGCAGTATAATGTGGTTACATGTGAGGTTATCCATTTTGGTGGTAAAAACAGGAAAGCAGACTATTATCTAAATGGTGGCCGACTAGGAAAAGGGGAGATGCAGCGAGACCTGGGTGTCATGGAACACCAGTCATTGAAAGTAGGCATGCAGGTGCAGCAGGCAGTGAAGAAAGCGAATGGTATGTTAGCTTTCATTGCAAAAGGATTTGAGTATAGGAGCAGGGAGGTTCTACTGCAGTTGTACAGGGTCTTGGTGAGATCACACCTGGAGTATTGCGTACAGTTTTGTTCTCCAAATCTGAGGAAGGACATTATTGCCATAGAGGGAGTGCAGAGAAGGTTCACCAGACTGATTCCTGGGATGTCAGGACTGTCTTATGAAGAAAGACTTGGTTTATACTCTCTACAATTTAGGAGATTGAGAGGGGATCTTATAGAAACTTACAAAATTCTTAAGGGGTTGGACAGGCTAGATGCAGGAAGTTTGCTCCCGATGTTGGGGAAGTCCAGGACAAGGGGTCACAGCTTAAGGATAAGGGGGAAATCCTTTAAAACCAAGAAGAGAAGAACTTTTTTCACACAGAGAGTGGTGAATCTCTGGAACTCTCTGCCATAGAGGGTAGTCGAGGCCAGTTCATTGGCTATATTTAAGAGGGAGTTAGATGTGGCCCTTGTGGCTAAGGGGATCAGAGGGTATAGAGAGAAGGCAGGTACGGGATACTGAGTTGGATGATCAGCCATGATCATATTGAATGGCGGTGCAGGCTCGAAGGGCCGAATGGCCTACTCCTGCACCTAATTTCTATGTTTCTATGAATGGCGGTGCAGGTTCGCAGGGCCGAATGGCCTACTCCTGCACCTAATTTCTATGTTTCTATGAATGGCGGTGCTGGCTCGAAGGGTCGAATGGCCTCTACTCCTGCACTTATTGTCCATTGTCTATTGTCACTCCGACTGAATGCCTCGCCAGCGGGCACGACCTCCCATGGCCAACCTGGAAGACCCTCCACAGATTACGAGTGGAGCAGGGGAGGTGCAAAGCACTTATGAAAGCATGGAATTACTAGGCAGAAGACACATGCAGCTGTGGAGCGGTACAGACAATGTCCCACCTACTGGAGTGTGACGATGCCCCCCAGTGCAGCCCCCAGGACCTGGCTGAAGCGACCAGCGATCCCCGCACACTAACACTATCCTACACACACTACGGACAATTTACAATGCTACCCAGCCGATTAACCTGCAAAGCCTTTCGGTCTTTGGAGCATGGGAGGAAACCGGGGATCCTGGAGGAAACCCACGCGGGTCACAGGGAGAACGTGCAAACTCCGTACAGACAGCACCCGTAGCCAGGATCGAACCCGGGTCTCTGGCGCTGTGAGGCAGCAACTCTACCGCTCTGCCAGCATGCCGCCATTGTCTTTCCGCTGTCTGGTTAGCACAGTCGTGAATCTGTGGGATTCATTGCCACAGGTATCTGTAGAGGTCCAAGTCAATGATATTTTTCAAGGCAGGTTGAGAGGGAAAGGTAGATCAGCCATGATTGAATGGTGGAGTAGACTTGATGGGCCAAATGGCCTCAATTCTCCTGCCTTCTCCCCATAACCCCTGACACTCGTACTAATCAAGAACCTATCAACGCCTGCCTTAGAAATATCCACTGACTTGGCCTCCACAGCCTTTTGTGGCAATGAATTCCACAGATTCACCACCCTCTGACTAACAGGGAACCTCTAACTTCCTAAAGGAATGTCCTTTAATTCTGAGGCTGTGACCTCTGGTCCTAGACTCTCCCACTTGTGAGAGACTCTTCCCCACATCCACTCTACCCAGGGCTTGCACTATTCGGTAAGTTTCAAGGCCCTTCAGGTCAACTTGCCCACGCCGACCAACATGCCCCATCTACACTAGTCCTACCTGCCTGCATTTGGCCCATATCCATTTAAACCTGTCCTATCCATGTACCTGACTAAATGCTTATTAAATGTTGCAATAGTCCCTGCCTCAACTACCTCCTACGGCAGCTCGTTCCATACACCCACCGCCCTTTGTGTGAAAATGTTACCCCCAGATACTCGTTAAATCGTTTCCCCGTCACCTGTGTCCTCTGGTTCCCGATTCCCTTACTCTGGGTAAGGGACTCTGTGCTTCTGATAATATCAGGCATTTTGGGTGCTTGGCAAAGTGGAGGAATATCTGCCTTTGTAAATCCTGCTTGACATCTTTTGCAAAGGCTTCAAAGAGCATGAGGATCATAGCTCCAGAGTGTCCGCAGCATGGGACGAGGTTGAATAAAGGTTGATGTCCAGATGGCCTTTAATTGTGAATATGTATGACGTTTTTGCAGAAGGAGCTAGGTCTTGCTGCAAATGCATGCTTGGGATTTGTTGGGGAATAATGGGTTACAATATTGTTGCAAACTATTTTGCATGACAACAGATAATAGACAATACGCACAGCAGTAGGCCATTTGGCCCTTCGAGTTGTCTGTTGACATGCAAAATAGAAACATAGAAACATAGAAATTAGGTGCAGGAGTAGGCCATTCGGCCCTTCGAGCCTGCATCGCCATTCAATATGATCATGGTTGATCATCCAACTCAGTATCCCGTACCTGCCTTCTCTCCATACCCCCTGATCCCCTTAGCCACAAGGGCCACATCTAACTCCCTCTTAAATATAGCCAATGAACTGGCCTCGACTACCCTCTGTGGCAGAGAGTTCCAGAGATTCACCACTCTCTGTGTGAAAAAAGTTCTTCTCATCTCAGTTTTAAAGGATTTCCCCCTTATTCTTAAGCTGTGACCCCTTGTCCTGGACTTCCCCAACATCGGGAGCAAACTTCCTGCATCTAGCCTGTCCAACCCCTTAAGAATTTTGTAAGTTTCTATAAGATCCCCTCTCAATCTCCTAAATTCTAGAGAGTATAAACCAAGTCTATCCAGTCTTTCTTCATAAGACAGTCCTGACATCCCAGGAATCAGTCTGGTGAACCGTCTCTGCACTCCCTCTATGGCAATAATGTCCTTCCTCAGATTTGGAGACCAAAACTGTACGCAATACTCCAGGTGTGGTCTCACCAAGACCCTGTACAACTGCAGTAGAACCTCCCTGCTCCTATACTCAAATCCTTTTGCAATGAAAGCTAACATACCATTCGCTGTCTTCACTGCCTGCTGCACCTGCACGCCTACTTTCCTGCAAATTAACCTGCAAAGCCTATAGGTCTTTGGAGCGTGGGAGGAACCGGAGATCCTGGAGGAAACCCACGTGGGTCACAGGGAGAACGTGCAAACTCCGTACAGACAGCACCCGTAGTCAGGATTGAACCCGGGTCTCGGGTGCTGTGAGGCAGTCTCTCTACCGCTCTGCCAGCATGCCGCCATTGTCTTTCCGCTGTCTGGTTAGCACAGTCGTGAATCTGTGGGATTCATTGCCACAGATGTCTGTAGAGGTCCAAGTCAATGATATTTTTCAAGGCAGGTTGAGAGGGAAAGGTAGATCAGCCATGATTGAATGGTGGAGTAGACTCGATGGGCCGAATGGCCTCAATTCTCCTGCCTTCTCCCCATAACCCCTGACACTCGTACTAATCAAGAACCTATCAACGCCTGCCTTAGAAATATCCACTGACTTGGCCTCCACAGCCTTTTGTGGCAATGAGTTCCACAGATTCACCACCCTCTGACTAACAGGGAACCTGTAACTTCCTAAAGGAACGTCCTTTAATTCTGAGGCCGTGACCTCTGGTCCTAGACTCTCCCACTTGTGAGAGACTCTTCCCCACATCCACTCTACCCAGGGCTTGCACTATTCGGTAAGTTTCAAGGCCCTTCAGCTCAACTTGCCCACGCCGACCAACATGCCCCATCTACACTAGTCCTACCTGCCTGCATTTGGCCCATATCCATTTAAACCTGTCCTATCCATGTACCTGACTAAATGCTTATTAAATGTTGCAATCCCTGCCTCAACTACCTCCTGAAGAAGGTCCATCTGTCTCCTCAGATCCTGGTGAACTTCTACCGCTGCACCATCGAGAGCATCCTTACCAACTGCATCACAGTATGGTATGGCAACTGCTCTGTCTCCGACCGGAAGGCACTGCAGAGGGTGGTGAAAATTGCCCAACGCATCACCGGTTCCACGCTTCCCTCCATTGAGTCTGTCCAAAGCAAGCGCTGTCTGCGGAGGGCGCTGAGCATCGCCAAGGACTGCTCTCACCCCAACCATGGACTGTTTACCCTCCTACCATCCGGGAGGCGCTACAGGTCTCTCCGTTGCCGAACCAGCAGGTCGAGGAACAGCTTCTTTCCGGCGGCTGTCACTCTACTCAACAACGTACCTCGGTGACTGCCAATCACCCCCCCCCGGACACTTATTATTTTTTATTCAAATCGTTTGCTATGTCGCTCTTCAAGGGAGATGTTAAATGCATTTCGTTGTCTCTGTACTGTACACTGACAATGACAATTAAAATTGAATCTGAATCTGAATCTGAATCTCCTACGGCAGCTCGTTCCATACACCCACCGCCCTTTGTGTGAAAATGTTACCCCCCAGATACTCGTTAAATCGTTTCCCCATCACCTGTGTCCTCTGGTTCCCGATTCCCTTACTCTGGGTAAGGGACTCTGTGCTTCTGATAATATCAGGCATTTTGGGTGCTTGGCAAAGTGGAGGATTTCTGCCTTTGTAAATCCTGCTTGACATCTTTTGCAAAGGCTTCAAAGAGCATGAGGATCATAGCTCCAGAGTGTCCGCAGCATGGGACGAGGTTGAATAAAGGTTGATGTCCAGATGGCCTTTAATTGTGAATATGTATGAGGTTTTTGCAGAAGGAGCTAAGTCTTGCTGCAAATGCATGCTTGGGATTTGTTGGGAAATAATGGGTTACAATATTGTTGCAAACTATTTTGCATGACAACAGATAATAGACAATACGCGCAGCAGTAGGCCATTTGGCCCTTTGAGTTGTCTGTTGACATGCAAAATAGAAACATAGAAATTAGGTGCAGGAGTAGGCCATTCGGCCCTTCGAGCCTGCACCGCCATTCAATATGATCATGGCTGATCATCCAACTCAGTATCCCGTACCTGCCTTCTCTCCATACCCCCTGATCCCCTTGGCCACAAGAGCCACATCTAACTCCCTCTTAAATATAGCCAATGAACTGTGGCCTCAACTACCCTCTGCGGCAGAGAGTTCCAGAGATTCACCACTCTCTGCGTGAAAAATGTTTTTCTCATCTCATCGGCAGTGTTTTAGTAAAGCTGCAGTGTTTTTGTATTATACTGGTATCAGATCCAGGGTAAGGCGGGAGAATGACAGTCAGAGCAGTATACTGTTCTGGATGTCAGATGTGGGAGGTCATGGTGTCGGATGGCCCTCCAGACGTCCACATCTGCACCAGGTGCAGCGAGATGGGGCTCCTAAGGGACCGTATTAGGATCCTGGAGCAGCAGCTCGATGACCTCGCTCTGATCAGGGAGAGTGAGGAGGTCATAGAGGGGAGTTATAGAGAGGTGGTCACTCCAAAACCACGGGAGAGAGACATGTGGGTCACGTTAAGGAAAGGCAAGGGGCAGAGGCAGGAACGAGTGAGTACTCCAATGTCGGTTCACCTCGCAAATAAGTACTTCTGTTTGAGTACGGATGGGGGTGACAGCCTACCCGGGGGTAGTGACAGCGGACCAGCCTCCAGCACAGAGACCGGCCCTGTTGCTCCAAAAGGTAGGGAAAAAAAGAAGAGGGCAATAGTAATTGGGGACTCTATTGTTAGGGGGTCGGATAGGCGATTCTGTGGACGCAGTCGGGAGACCAGGATGGTGGTCTGCCTCCCTGGTACCAAGGTCCCGGACGTGTCTCAACGCATCCAAGATATCCTTAAATCAGAGGGAGAGGAGCCTGAGGTCGTGGTACATATAGGTACCAATGACATAGGTAAAAAAAGGGAAGAGGTCCTGAAGGGAGGATTTAGGGAGTTGGGAGGAGAGTTAAGAAAAAGGACCAAAAATGTAACAATCTCAGGATTACTGCCTGTGCCACGCAACAGTGAGAGTAGGAATGGAGCGAGGTGGAGGATAAATGCATGGCTGAAAGACTGGTGCAGAGGGCAGGGATTCAAGTTCCTGGATCATTGGGACTTCTTTTGGGGAAGGTGGGACCTGTACAGAAAGGATGGGTTGCACTTGAACCCGAGGGGGACCAATATCCTAGCGGGGAAATTTGCAAAGGCTACTGGGGAGACTTTAAACTAGAATGGTTGGGGCGAGGGACTCAAATAGCGAAAGGTAGTAGACAGAATGGGAGGCAGGAAGCAGAAATGGGAAGCACTCGGACACTAGAGGAGAAAGATAAAAAAGGAAATAAACAGAGAATAAGAGACGGGGGTTTTCTTAAATGTGCATATTTTAATGCTAGGAGCATTGTAAGAAAGGTGGATGAGCTTAGAGTCTGGATAGACACCTGGAAGTATGATGTTGTGGCGATCAGTGAAATGTGGTTGCAGGAGGGCTGTGATTGGAAACTAAATATTCCAGGATTTTGTTGCTTCAGGTGTGATAGAATTGGAGGGGCAAGAGGTGGAGGTGTTGCATTGCTAGTCAGGGAAGATATTACAGCAGTGCTTTGGCAGGATAGATTGGAGGGCTCATCTAGGGAGGCTATTTGGGTGGAATTGAGAAGTGGGAAAGGTGTAGCAACACTTATAGGGGTGTATTATAGACTGCCAAATGGGGAACGAGAATTGGAAGAGCAAATATGTAAGGAGATAGCAGATATTAGTAGTAAGCACAAGGTAGTGATTGTGGGAGATTTCAACTTTCCACACATAGACTGGGAAACACATTCTGTAAATGGGCTGGATGGGTTGGAGTTTGTAAATTGTGTGCAGGATAGTTTTTTTGCAGCAATACATAGAGGTACCTACTAGAGGAGGGGCAGTGCTGGACCTCCTGTTAGGAAATGAGACGGGACAGGTGGCGGAGGTATGCGTTGGGGAGCACTTCGGGTCCAGTGATCACAATACCATTAGTTTCAATATAATTATGGAGAGGGTCAGAACTGGACCTAGGGTTGAGATTTTTGATTGGAGAAAGGCTAACTTTGATGCGATGCGAGATGATTTAAAAGGAGTGAACTGGGACATTTTGTTTTATGGGAAAGATGTAGAAGAGAAATGGAGGACATTTAAAGGGGAAATTTTAAGAGTACAGAATCTTTATGTTCCTGTTCGGTTGAAAGGAAACAGTAAAAATTGGAAAGAGCCCTGGTTTTCAAGGGAAATTGGACATCTTGTTCGGAAAAAGAGGGAGATCTACAATAATTATAGGCAGCATGAAGTAAATGAGGTGCTTGAGGAGTATAAGGAATGTAAAAATAATCTTAAGAAAGAAATTAGAAAAGCTAAAAGAAGATATGAGGTTGCTTTGGCAAGTAAGGTGAAAGTAAATCCAAAGGGCTTCTACAGCTATATTAATAGCAAAAGGATAACGAGGGATAAAATTGGTCCATTGGAGAGACAGAGTGGACAGCTATCTGCCGAGCCAAAAGAGTTGGGGGAGATATTGAACAATTTTTTTTCTTCGGTATTCACCAAGGAGAAGGATATTGAATTATGTGAGGTAAGGGAAACTAGTAGAGTAGCTATGGATACTATGAGGTTCAAAGTAAAAGAAGTACTGACACTTTTGAAAAATATAAAAGTGGATAAGTCTCCAGGTCCTGACAGGATATTCCCTAGGACATTGAGGGAAGTTAGTGTAGAATTAGCCGGGGCTATGACAGAAATATTTCAAATGTCATTAGAAACGGGAATAGTCCCCGAGGATTGGCGTACTGCGCATGTTGTTCCATTGTTTAAAAAGGGTTCTAAGAGTAAACCTAGCAATTATAGACCTGTTAGTTTGACTTCAGTGGTGGGCAAATTAATGGAAAAGATACTTAGAGATAATATATATAAGCATCTAGATAAACAGGGTCTGATTAGGAACAGTCAACATGGATTTGTGCCTGGAAGGTCATGTTTGACTAATCTTCTTGAATTTTTTGAAGAGGTTACTAGGGAAATTGACGAGGGTAAAGCAGTGGATGTTGTCTATATGGACTTTAGTAAGGCCTTTGACAAGGTTCCTCATGGAAGGTTGGTTAAGAAGGTTCAACTGTTGGGTATAAATGCAGGAATAGCAAGATGGATTCAACAGTGGCTGAATGGGAGAAGCCAGAGGGTAATGGTGGATGGCTGTTTATCGGGTTGGAGGCAGGTGACTAGTGGGGTGCCTCAGGGATCGGTGTTGGGTCCTTTGTTGTTTGTCATGTACATCAATGATCTGGATGAAGGTGTGGTAAACTGGATTAGTAAGTATGCAGATGATACCAAGATAGGGGGTGTTGTGGATAATGAAGAGGATTTCCAAAGTCTACAGAGTGATTTAGGCCATTTGGAAAAATGGGCTGAAAGATGGCAGATGGAGTTTAATGCTGATAAATGTGAGGTGCTACACCTTGGCAGGACAAATCAAAATAGGACGTACATGGTAAATGGTAGGGAATTGAAGAATACAGTTGAACAGAGGGATCTGGGTATAACCGTGCATAGTTCCTTGAAGGTGGAATCTCATATAGATAGGATGGTAAAGAAAGCGTTTGGTATGCTAGCCTTTATAAATCAGAGCATTGAGTATAGAAGCTGGGATGTAATGTTAAAATTGTACAAGGCATTGGTGAGACCAAATCTGGAGTATGGTGTACAATTTTGGTCGCCCAATTATAGGAAGGATGTCAACAAAATAGAGAGAGTACAGAGGAGATTTACTAGAATGTTGCCTGGGTTTCAACAACTAAGTTACAGAGATAGGTTGAATAAGTTAGGTCTTTATTCTCTGGAGCGCAGAAGGTTAAGGGGGGACTTGATAGAGGTCTTTAAAATGATGAGAGGGATAGACAGAGTTGATGTGGGACAAGCTTTTCCCTTTGAGAATAGGGAAGATTCAAACAAGAGGACTTGACTTCAGAATTAAGGGACAGAAGTTTAGGGGTAATATGAGGGGGAACTTCTTTACGCAGAGAGTGGTAGCGGTGTGGAATGAGCTCCCAGTGGAAGTGGTGGAGGCAGGTTCATTGGTATCATTTAAAAATAAATTGGATAGGCATATGGATGAGAAGGGAGTGGAGGGTTATGGTATGAGTGCAGGCAGGTGGGACTAAGGGGAAAAAAATTTGTTCGGCACGGACTTGTAGGGCCGAGATGGCCTTTTTCCTTGCTGTAATTGTTATATGGTTAATTGTCATTTGGACTCCTTGAGGTCCAAACGAAATGCCGTTCCTGCAGCCATACATTACAAACAAATAGACCCAAGACACAACATAATTTACATAAACATCCATCACATCGCTGTGATGGAAGGCCAAAAAAACTTATCTCTCCACTGCACTCTCACCCCCTCGATGTCAGAGTCAAAGTCAAAGCCCCCGGCTGGCGATGGCGATTGTCCCGCGGCCATTAAAGCCACGCCGGGTGGTGCGAGGTCGCACACCGGGTCTTGGTGTTAGAGCCCCTGGCGTGCGCTCGCAGAGTCCCGCGGCCATTCCGAGCCGCGCGGGGCGGTGCTGTAAGGCCCCGCTCCAGGAGCTCTTCGACCCCGCAACTCGGGCGGGAGAAGTCGCCGTTGCGGGAGCCCTGAAAAGCGGTTTCCCTCCAGGGACCCGCGGGCTCCCGGTGCCGCCGTCCGCCAGACCCACAGTTGCAGGCTCTGAATCTCTGGAGGTCGGGCCGCAGCAGCAGCAGCGCTCCACCACCGCTCCACCCGCTCTGGACTCGGCCAGCTCCGCTACGGTGAGGTGAGTCGTCGGCACCAGAGTCCCCGGTCTTCTCCTGTTGGAGGCCGCTCCTCGTTGCAGCCCCAATGACAACGGAGACCCGACAAGAAAAGGTCGGGTCTCCCGTGCAGGGAGAGATTTAAAAGTTACCACCTCCCTCCCACCCCACCCCCACCCCCCCACACACACACCCCAACAAAAAATAACAAAAACTACATAGAAACATAGACAAAAAATAATAAAAACGCGGACGGGCTGCAGAGGCCGCTGCTGACGAGAGTCGCGCCGCCTACCGGATCGAACCAGGGTCTGCCGTACCAAAGGATCTGTCCGTACATAAGGATAGACACAAAGTGCTGGAGCAACTCAGCAGGTCAGGCAGCATCTGTGGAGAACATGGATAGGTGACGTTTCGCAGAGTGCTGGAGTAACTCAGCGGGTCAGGCAGCATCTGTGGAGAACATGGATAGGTGATGTTTCACAGAGTGCTGGAGTAACTCAGCGGGTCAGGCAGCAACTGTGGAGGACATGGATAGGTGATGTTTCACAGAGTGCTGGAGTAACTCAGCGGGTCAGGCAGCATCTGTGGAGAACATGGATAGGTGACGTTTCACAGAGTGCTGGAGTAACTCAGCGGGTCAGGCAGCATCTGTGGGGAACATGGATAGGTGACGTTTCACAGATTGCTGGAGTAACTCAGCGGGTCAGGCAGCATCTGTGGAGAACATGGATAGGTGATGTTTCACAGAGTGCTGGAGTAACTCAGCGGGTGCAGCAGCATCTATGGAGCTAAGGAAATAGGCAACGTTTCGGGCCGAAACCCTTCCGGGTTTCGGCCCGAAATGTTGCCTATTTCCAGAAGGGTTTCGGCATGGATAGGTGACATTTCACAGAGTGCTGGAGTAACTCAGTGGGTCAGGCAGCATCTGTGGAGAACATGGATAGGTGACGTTTCACAGAGTGCTGGAGTAACTCAGCAGGTCAGGCAGCATCTGTGGAGAACATGGATAGGTGACGTTTCACAGAGTGCTGGAGTAAGTAAGTAAATTTTATTTATATAGCACGTTTTAAGTCAACTCGCATTGACCCCAAAGTGCTTTACATAAATTAAATAATAAGTTCCATTACAAACCATAGAAAAAGGTTAAAAAAAAAAGAATAAAATGGACACAACACATTATAGAGTTCAACACAAACGTCCCCCCACAGCAGAATCAAAACATTTCCACTGTGGGGAAAGGCACCAGAAAATTAAGTCCTCTTCCTCTGTGAAACACCCGAGTAACTCAGCAGGTCAGGCAGCATCTCTGGAGACCGTGGATAGGGGACGTTTCGGATCAGGAGCCTTCTTCGGACTGATTGTGGGTGGGATGGGGTGGATTGGAAGCAAGTAAGGACCAGGACAACTCAGATGACCTCAGGCAAGGAGGACCCCTCATACAGAAACATAGAAAATAGGTGCAGGAGAAGGCCATTTGGCTCTTCAAGCCAGCTCCGCCATTCAATATGATCATGGCTGATCATCTCCAATCAGTACCCCATTCCTGCCTTCTCCCCATATCCCTTGATTCTGTTAGCTTAGAGCTATATCTAACTGATAGGCTGATTATCTGCTAGGGATTGTGTGAATCTGGGGCACATATTGTGGAACTGGTTAACTGACTTTTAGTGGAAGAAGGGGGGGGGGGGGGGAGGAGGAAGGGGAGCATATGTAGAAGTTTCCTTAACTCAGAGTTTACATCACTGGGCAGTGAATTGTTCCTTCATGTTGTGTACAGCATCAATCTGGCAAAGGAGGAGACCTGGGGCACATTTCTTATGAAATAAGTAAATAAGTAAGTGTAAAGGGGACTCAGTCTGACACACTGTAACCTTTACTAGA
>NW_026576786.1:0-69373 GCF_028641065.1 Leucoraja erinaceus | reverse complement strand
ATCTGGGACACATGACATCAAACTCTCTTGACTTGACATCAAGGCCTTTACTTCCTCAGGAGTCTAAAGCAAGTTTGTCATGTCTTCAATGACTCTTACCAATTTCAACAGATACACTGTAAAACACATCTATCAGCATGAATCACAGATGGTGTGGCAACAATAGGGGGTGATCTTGTTAATAGTGACCACAACATAATTAATCTGAAAGGAATTATGGAAATAAATCAGAACCTATCCCAAGTGCAACAATACAACCAGGGTAGAGATCATTTAATGAATTGAAAACAGACCTAGCAGAGATAGATTGGAAAGGGCATATTACAAGTTAAAAATACAACCAATGTAAAGAAAGAACACATGGTTTATTGGAAGTTCTACGGGATTAAGTTTGTGTCCATTACTCTTTCCATTGTATAGAGCCAAACTCCAGCCAGTGATAGAACCAGCCATGTATAGATACAGATGATGTGGAACATTGGAAAATGGAGGATGACCTCTTTAGTCAGAGGGTGGATAATCTGTGGAATATTTGCAAAAGAAGGCTGTGGGAGCAAAGTCAATGGATATTTTTAAGGCAGAGATAGATAGATTCTTGATTAGTACAGGTGTCAGGGGGTTATGGGAAGAAGGCAGAGAATGGGGTTATGAGGGTGAGATAGATCAGCCTTGATTGAATGGCGGGGTAGACTTTGATGGGACGAATGGCCTAATTCTGCTCCTATCACTTCTGACCATATGACCTTATGACACAGAAGCAGCTTGGTGAAACAAGTTGAATGCTGACAAACAGATGGAATCAGTGTGAAGATACCAATGGTATCACTCAGGAAGACTATGTTGACAGAGCTGTTCTAAAGGGCCTGAATATGAACTTTGCAGAAGACCAGCGATACTCTGGTGTTTTTTGGACATTAATCTCAATTGAGAAGATGATTAAAAAATAAAAATGTATAAACCCAAAGAGATCATGATAGAACATTTTATCACTCGTTAGAACCTATTGTGGACAACCCTTTACACCACATCACAGAAAAGACACAGGATTCCCATGGGAGTGAAGAAAGGGTGTTACCAAAGATGAAGGACATTGTTATGAAACAGAGATTGGGGAAAAGTTATATTTTTCTTGTAGGTCAAAGGATCCCATGAATTTTTAAACACGCTGAGAAGCTCAATGAGAAGATGAAAACAAACATATCCTCCTGGCAAATGGGACAGTAATTATTCTTTCAAAATCACCTGGCAAACAACTTAGAGGGGAGATGAGAGGAATCTATTTTCTTGCTAAGCTGTTGAACTGCATCTGGAATGTTGTTCTTGATAAGACAGTGCAAACAGATCATGTAAATAGTCTCAGAAACGGAACTGGGTTAGTATTCAGGGAACGTGGGTGTCTTGGTGACAGCACAAGCTTGGCATAATGAAAGGCTGCTTCCATCATCATAAGGCACTTGAGAGCTGCTGGGTTCAGTCCAGTTTTAGAGCAGTGTCTATCAGCACCTTTAGGAGAGACAGGGAGAAGCTCACAGGAATTGGTCACTGGCATAAGCCCTAGTTGCTGTTTCAATTATGTGATCATCTTCCTGGAGCTTTCTTTGTGCTGACATTCTGTTCAGCAATTTCCACCGTTAGGTACCATATCGTGAATAAAGTATCACTGTTATTTATAAGGACACAAAGACATCTCTGTCTCTTTAGAGACAAAAACTGAATTAAATAAAAGTTGAATAATAAATTGATGTTTAAACCTCATCACAAGAAAGAGATTCCACTGTTCTGGGTAAAATCATAATTTTACTCTGCATAGTTTTTCATTTAGCACAAATAGCAAACCTAATGGATGACTGCAGATAAAATAAAATATATAAAGTATTCATAATTCACTTTGAGTGATGCTATGATATAGATGAAAAGAAGTGTTCTCATTCTTTAATAGAATAAATAAACTAATCTCTTCAAAGGGTTTCCAGTTGCTGGAACATTAATCGGCAAAGCAGCCTGCAGACAGAAAAGTTACTGTGGAAAATATAGAGCTCACTATATCATCACTGATTTTTAATTTTAATGCACAATGAGCAAATAATGTATAATGTACAAGTTTTAATGAGCAGCAGTAGCCAGACCAGTGAGTGAGTGGATTGGCTGAGACGTCCCCTAATTACCTCAGTGGGTACTTGACCTGATTGGATAAAATTAAGTTCTTAAAAAAAAAGAAAATAGGAGCAGGAGAAGGCCATTCGGGCCCATCGAGACTGCACCACCATTCGATATTGATCATGGCTGATCATCCAACTCAGTATCCCTGTACCTGCTTCTCTCCATACCCCCTGGTCCCTTTAGCCACAAGGGCCACATATAACTCCCTCTTAAATATAGCCAATGAACTGGCCTCAACTACCCTCTGTGGCAGAGAATTCCAGAGATTCACCACTCTCTGTGTGAAAAATGTTTTTCTCATCTCGGTCCTAAAGGATTTCCCCCTTATCCTCAAACTGTGACCCCTTGTCCTGGACTTCCCCAACATCGGGAACAATCTTCCTGAATCTAGCCTGTCCAACCCCTTAAGAATTTTGTACGTTTCTATAAGATCCCCCTCAATCTCCTAAATTCTAGCGAGTACAAACCGAGTCTATCCAGTCTTTCTTCATATGAAAGTCCTGACATCCCAGAAATCAGTCTGGTGAACCTCCTCTGTACTCCCGCTGTGGCAATAATGTCTTTCCTCAGATTTGGAGACCAAAACTGTACGTAATACTCCAGGTGTGGTCTCACCAAGACCCTGTACAACTGCAGTAGAACCTCCCTGCTCCTAGACTCAAATCCTTTTGCTATGAATGCTAACATACCATTCGCTTTCTTCACTGCCTGCTGCACCTGCATGCCTACTTTCAATGACTGGTGTATCATGACACCCAGGTCTCGTTGCATCTCCCCTTTTCCTAATCGGCCACCATTTAGATAATAGTCTACTTTTCCTGTTTTTGCCACCAAAGTGGATAACCTCACATTTATCCACATTAAACTGCATCTGCCATGCATTTGCCCAATCACCCAGCCTATCCAAGTCACCTTGCAGCCTCCTAGCATCCTCCTCACAGGTAACACTGCCCCCCAGCTTCGTGTCATCTGCAAACTTGGAGATGTTGCATTCAATTCCCTCGTCCAAATCATTAATATATATTGTAAATAGCTGGGGTCCCAGCACTGAGCCTTGCGGTTACCCCACTAGTCACTGCCTGCCATTCTGAAAAGGACCCGTTTACTCCCACTCTTTGCTTCCTGTCTGCCAGCCAGTTCTCTATTCACATCAATACTGAACCCCCAATATCGTGTGCTTTAAGTTTGCATCGCAATCTCTTATGTGGAACCTTGTCAAAACCCTTCTGAAAGTCCAGATATAACACATCCACTGGTTCTCCCTTATCCACTGTACAAGTTACATCCTCGAAAAAAATTCTATAAGATTCGTCAGACATAATTTAGCTTTTCGTAAATCCATCGTGACTTTGTCCAATGATTTCACCACTTTCCAAATGTGCTGCTATCCCATCTTTAATAACTGACTCTAGCAGTTTCCCCACTACCGATGTTAGACTAACTGGTCTGTAATTCCCCGTTTTCTCTCTCGCTCCCTTTTTAAAAAGTGGGGTTACATTAGCTACCCTCCAATCCTCAGGAACTACTCCAGAATCTAAAGAGTTTTGAAAAATTATCACTAATGCATCCACTATTTCTGGGGCTACTTCCTTAAGTACTCTGGGATGCAGCCTATCTGGCCTTGGGGATTTATCGGCCTTTATCCATTCAATTTATCTAACACCACTTTCCCGGCTAACCTGGATTTCACCCAGTTCATCCATGTCATTTGACCGCGCGTCCCCTGCTATTTCCGGCAAATTATTTATGTCTTCCTTAGTGAAGACGGAACCTAAGTAGTTATTCAATTGGTCCGCCATATCCTTGTTCCCCATGATCAACTCCCCTGTTTCTGACTGCAAGGGACCTACATTTGTTTTAACTAATCTCTTTCTTTTCACATACCTATAAAAACTTTTGCAGTCAGTTTTTATGTTCCCTGCCAGTTTTCTTTCATAATCTATTTTCCCTTTCCTAATTGTGAGGCCTGTTGCGAGGGACCAGTTTTGAGGGGAAGTGTGAGTCTTTGACTCAAGAGTCTTCGGGGCTGGGGCGCTGAGGCTTCACTTGAATCGATTCTGCATGTGTCCGATATTTAAACTTGTGACATATTGCAGTACAGAAGGAGGCTACTTGACAGCAGAGGAGGGAGTAGGTTTCATTCAACTTGGAGTGTGTCTCATTTGAAATTCGGGATTTTGGCCACAGAAGTAATGGCAGGCATGTTTGTTACGGTGTCTATCCTGCAGGATGTGGGAAGTCAGGGATGCTGCTGGTGCTTCTGACAACTACATCTGCGGAAATTGTGTCCAGGGTACAGCTCCTGAATGAACGTGTTGGGGAACTGGAGCAGAGAGTTTCCTGGACAGGACCGATAATGAGGTGGTCACACCAAGGATACAGGAAGAGCGAAGGTGGGTGACTATGAGAAAGAGGAGTAAAACATGGAGTGCAGGAGGCCCCAGTGGCTTGTACCTACTGAAAACAGGTACACCCTCTTGGGGCCGGACAACACAACAAGATTGAGTGTTAGCCAGGTCTGTGATTCCAACCCTGGTGCTGAGGCTCAACGGGAAGAGTGACATCAAGCAGAGCCACATCATTGTCTAGTTTAGTTGGGAGATGGGGAGAATCCATCGTCAGAGGTGCGGACAGGAGATTCTGCAACGTGTAAGCACGAACTGCAGATGCTGGTTAAAATCGAGGGTAGACACAAATTGCTGGAGTAACTCAGCGGGTGAGCAGCATCTCTGGAGAGAAAGAATGGACGACATTTCAAGGTCGAGACCCTTAGGTACCATATCGTGAATAAAGTATCGCTGTTAGTTATAAGGACACAAAGAAAACTCTGTCTCTTTAGAGACGAGAGTAGAATTTCTTCCAATGACTAAACTGAATTAAATAAAAGTTGAACAAACCTCAACATAAGAGAGAGAGAGAGAGTGAGAGAGTATATTTAATTGTCATTTGGACCCCTGGAGGTCCAAATGAAATGCCGTTTCTGCAGCCATACATTACACACAAATAGACCCCAGACACAACATAATTACATTTTACATAAAACATCCATCACATAGCTGTGATGGAAGGCCAAATAAACTTATCTCTCCACTGCACTCTCTCCCCCCTGATGTCAGAGTCAAAGTCAAAGCCCCCGGCTGGCGATGGCGATTGTCCCGTGGCCATTAAAGCCACGCCGGGTGGTGCGAGGTCGCACACCGGGTCTTGATGTTGGAGCCCCCGGTGTGCGCTCGCAAAGTCCCGCATTCCAAGCCGCGCGGGGCGGTGATGTTAGGCCCCGCTCCAGGAGCTCTTCGACCCCGCAACACGGGCGGGAGAAGTCGCCGTTGCAGGAGCCCCGAAAAGCGGTCTCCCTCCAGGGAGCCGCGGCTCCCGGTGCCGCCATCCGCAGACCCGCAGCAGCAGCCTCGACTCAGCAGCAGCAGCAGCAGCAGCAGCGCGCCTCCACCGCGCCACCCGCTCCGGGCTCGGCCAGCTCCGCGGCGGTGAGGTGAGTCGGCACCTGAGTCCCCGGCTTCTTCCTGTTGGAGGCCGCTCCTCGTTGCGGCCCCAACGACAGCTGAGACCCGACGAGAAAAGGTCGGGTCTCCAGTGCAGGAGAGATTCAAAAGTTTCCCCCCCCTCCCCCACCCCACCCCCACCCCCCCACACACACACCCCAAATAAAATAACAAAAACTACATAAAAACACAGACAAAAAATAATAAAAACGCGGACAGGCTGCAGAGGCCGCTGCTGACCAGAGTCGCGCCGCCTACCGGATAAGAAAGAGATCCCACTGTTCTGGGGAATATCATAATTTTACTCTGTAATGTTTCTCATTTAGCACAAATAACAAACCTAATAGATGACTGCAGATAAAATAAAATATGTAAAGTATTCAATAATTCAAGTATATGATGCTATGATATTGATGAAAAGAGATTTTTCCATTCTTTGAACTGTTTAATAGCCTAAATAACTAATAATCTCATTAAAGGTTTTCCAGTTGCTGGAACACTAATTCTGCAAATCAACTTGCAGAATAGTTAGTTTAGATAGTTAGACAGACCATCCGTCTGAAGAAGGGTCTCGATCCAAAACGTCGCCCATTCCTTACCTCCGGATATGCTGCCTCACCCGCTGAGTTACTCCAGCATTCTGTGTCTATCGGAGATTCCGCGGCAGCAGGTGAGACTCCAGAATGGTGTGTTGCCTCCCTGGTGCCAAGATCCAAGATGTCTCGGAGTGGCTGCACGGCATCCTCAAGAGTGAGGGGCACAAACGATATGGGTAGGAAGAGGAAGGAACATCGCCAAGTGGGATGTTTTTAAAAGTGTGCTGAAGAAAGCTCAGGATATATACGTCCCCGCTAGAGTGAAGGGCAAAGCAGGCAAAAGTAAGGAAGCTTGGGCTGATGAGGGAATTTGAGGGTAGGCATCAAATGCTGGAGTAACTCAACGAGTCAGGCAGCATCTCTGAAGAGAAGGAATGGGTCGAGAGGGAAATTTCTCCGACTCAGAGGGAAATTGAGGCGTTGGTTAAAAAACAAGAACGATGCATGGGACAGGTATAGGCAACTGGGATCAAGTACATCCCTGGGTGAGTTTCGGGAACTAAGGAGTAAACTGAAAAAGGAGATCAGAATGGCAAAATAGGGACAGGAGAAGCGGGTCGCATTAAGGACAATCCCAAAATAATTTATAAATACATAAGGGGGAAAGGGTAACTAGAGAGAGAGGAATCAACGCGGTCACATCTGTGTGGAGCCACAGGAGATGGGCAAGGTCCTCAATGAGGTTCTGTATTTACTGAGGAGAAAGACAGTAGGACGGAGGAAATTGGGCCAATCAATGGAAGTGTCTTGCGGGCAGTCAGTTTTACCATTGAAGAAGTACTGAAGGTACTGTTGTGTTTGAAGGTAGACAAATCTCCAGGGCCTGATCAGATATATCTGAGGACATTGTGGGAAACTAGAGAGGAATTTGCATGAGCCCTGGTTGAAATTTACGAGTCGTCCTTAAATACAGGAGAGGTGCCGGAAGACTGGAGGGTGGCAAATGTTGTGCCTCTTTTCAAGAAGGGCTGCAGGGAAAATGCTGGGAACTGTTGGCCAGTGAGCTTACCATCTGTCATTGGAAAGGTACGAGAGAGTATTCTGAGGGATAGGTTATACTGGCATTTTGATGGGCAAGGGCTGATTAGGGATAGTCAGCATGGTTTTGTATGTGGGAGGTCGTGTCTCACAAATCTGATTGATTTTTTTGAGGGCGTGACCAAAATGTTCGATGAGGGCAGAGCTGTTGATGTTGTGTACATGGATTTCTGTGAGGTGTTCGACAAGGTTCCGAATAGTAGGCTGCTCTAGAAGGTTAGATTGCATGGGATCCACGGTGAGAGAGCCAAATGGATATAAAATTGGCTTCCTAGAAGGAAGCAGATGGTGATGGTGGAAGGTTGCTTCTCGGAATGGATGCCTGTGGCTTGTGGTGTGCCTCAGGTTCGGTGTTGGGTCCGTTACTGTTTGTCATCTACATCAATGATTTGGATGAGAACATACAGGGCAAGATTAGCACGTTTGCTGATGATACAAAATTTAGTGGTTTTGCAGAGAGTGAAGATGGTTGTGATCGATTGCAGCAGGATCTGGATCGATTGGCTAGGTGGGCAGAGGAATTGTTGATGGAATTTAATACAGAGAAGTGTGAGGCATTGCATTTTGAGACGTCAGAGTATTGAGTATAGAAGTTGGGAGGTCATGTTGCAGTTGTATAAGACGTTGGTGAGACCGCATTTAGAATATTGTGTTCAGTTCGGGGCACCATGTTATATGAAATATATTGTCAAGCTTAAAAGGGTTCAGAAAAGATTCATGAGGATGTTGCCAGGACTATAATAACCATATAACCATATAATATAACCATATAACAATTACAGCACGGGAAACAGGCCATCTCGACCCTTCTAGTCCGTGCCGAACACATAATCTCCCCTGGTCCCATATACCTGCGCTCAGACCATAACCCTCCATTCCCTTCCATCCTTGTAACTATCCAATTTATTTTTAAATGATAAAAACGAACCTGCCTCCACCACCTTCACTGGAAGCACATTCCACACAGCTACCACTCTCTGAGTAAAGAAGTTCCCCCTCATGTTACCCCTAAACTTCAGTCCCTTAATTCTCGAGTCATGTCCCCTTGTTTGAATCTTCCCTACTCTCAGTGGGAAAAGCTTTTCCACGTCAACTCTGTCTATCCCTCTCTCATCATTTTAAAAACCTCTATCAAGTCCCCCCTTAACCTTCTGCGCTCCAAAGAATAAAGCCCTAACTTGTTCAACCTTTCTCTGTAACTTAGTTGCTGAAACCAGGCAACATTCTAGTAAATCTCCTCTGTACTCTCTCTATTTTGTTGACATCCTTCCTATAATTAGGCGACCAAAATTGTACACCATACTCCAGAATTGGTCACCAATACCTTGTACAATTTTAACATTACATCCCAACTTCTATACTCAGACTAGCATGTGTTGCCGAGCCATAGAGAGAGATTGAGTAGGTTGGGTATCTATTCCATTGAGTGCAGGAGGATGAGGGGTGATCTTATAGAGGTGTACATAATCATGAGAGGAATAGATCAGGTAGATACACAGTCTTTTGCCCAGAGTAGGGGAATTGAGAACCAGAGGACATGGGTTTAAGATGAGGGTGGAAAGATTTAATACGAATATGAGGGGCAACATTTTTACACAAATGGTGGTAGGTATATGGAGCAAATTGCTGGAGGAGGTAGTTGTGGCTGGGACTATCCCATCATTTAAGATACGGTTGGACAGGTACTTGGACAGGACAGGTTTGGAAGGATATGGACCAAGCGCAGGCAAGTAGGACTACTATAGCTGGGACATGTTTGTCATCTATGACTGCTATATTTTTCATATACATTGTTTTTATTCTGATACCAGTGTCCTGATAAGTGAAGGGCAATGAGGAAGGTCCTTTCTTGCTTTGGAAGGATGAAGACATCAGACCAAGAGTGCACCTGAGATCACCCCATCATGACTGGAGTGTGTAGTGTTCACATACAGCGCAGAATATGAAAAAAAATCACATCCAGTGAAAGTTAAACAATTTATGTTGCTTTCTCTGGATAATTTGTGTGAGGCAAACACTATTACTCCTAATAGATTAGAGATATGAATCATGAATGAAAAGTAATCAATATCATCCAAGCTTCATCAATCTGAAGAAGGGTCTCAACCCGAGCCAATCACCCATTTCCTTCGCTCCGCAGCTATGTACAATATACATTAATGATTTAGATGAAGGAATTAAAATTAACATTAGCAAATTTGCAGATGACACAAAACTGGGTGGCAGTGTGAATTGTGAAGAGGATGCTATGAAAATGCAGGGGGACTTGGACAGGTTGGGTGAGCGGGCAGTTGCATGGCAGATGCAGTATAATGGTGCCCGAACTGAAACACAATAGTCTCTAAATGCAGTATAATGTGAATTAATGTGAGGTTATCCACTTTGGTGGCAAAAAGAGGAAAGTAGACTATTAACTTAATGGTGGCCGATTAGGAAAGGGGGGGATGCAACGAGGCCTGGGTGGCATGGTACACCCGTCATTAAAAGTAGGCATGCAGGTTCAGCAGGCAGTGAAGAAAACTTCATAACAGAGGAGTTGAGTATTGAAGCAAAGAGGTCCTTCTGCAGTTGTTCAGGGCCCTGTTAAAACCACCTGGAGTATTATGTGCAGCTTTGGTCTCCAAATTTAAGGAAAGACATTCTTGCTATTGAGGGAGTGCAGCGTAGGTTCATGAGATTTATTCCTGGGATGGCAGGACTGTCATATGCTGAGAGAGTGGAGCGACTGGCCTTGTCTTAGAAACATAGAAACATAGAAATTAGGTGCAGGAGTAGGCCATTCGGCCCTTCGAGCCTGCACCGCCATTCAATATGATCATGGCTGATCATCCAACTCAGTATCCTGTACCTGCCTTCTCTCCATACCTCCTGATCCCCTTAGCCACAAGGGCCACATCTAACTCCCTCTTAAATATAGCCAATGAACTGGCCTCAACTACCCTCTGTGGCAGAGAGTTCCAGAGATTCACCACTCTCTGTGTGAAAAAAGTTGTTCTCATCTCGGTTTTAAAGGATTTCCCCCTTATCCTTAAGCTGTGACCCCTTGTCCTGGACTTCCCTAACATCAGGAACAATCTTCCTGCATCTAGCCTGTCCAACCCCTTAAGAATTTTGTAAGTGTCTATAAGATCCCCTCTCAATCTCCTAAATTCTAGAGAGTATAAACCAAGTCTATCCAGTCTTTCTTCATAAGACAGTCCTGACATCCCAGGAATCAGTCTGGTGAACCGTCTCTGCACTCCCTCTATGGCAATAATGTCCTTCCTCAGATTTGGGAAGTCTTCACTGGAATGTAAAAGGATAAGAGGGATTCTTGTAGAAACATATAAAATTATTAATGGATTGGACATGCTAGATACAGGAAATATACTCCCGATGTTGGGGGAGTCCAGAAACAGGGGCCACAGTTTAAGAATAGGGTGTAAGCCATTTAAAACAGATGAGAAAAAAATTGTTCACATAGTGAGTTGTAAATTTGTGGAATTCTCTGCCTCAGAAAGCAGTGGAGGCCAATTCACTGGATGCATTCAAAAGAGAGACAGATAGAGCTCTTAGGGCTAGCTATTTTGCTATTATTTTGCTAATAACATGACAAAGACCATTTCAGGCCAGATGAGTATACGCAGACTGTCATAGCACAGCATTAATTCCATGTGATTGCATTAAAAACAGAGAGAAAACAGGGAATTATAGACCAGTTAGCCTGACATCGGTGGTGGGAAAGATGCTGGAGTCAATCATAAAAGGTGAAATAGTTGCACATTTGGATAGCAGTAATAGGATCGGTCCGATTCAGCATGGATTTACGAAGAGGAAATCATGCTTGACTAATCTTCTGGAATTTTTTGAGGATGTAACTAGGAAAATGGACAAGGGAGAGCCAGTGGATGTAGTGTACCTGGACTTTCAGAACGCATTTGATAAGGTCCCACGTAGGAAATTAGTGGTCAAAATTAGAGCACATGGTATTGGGGAGTAGGGTGCTGAAATGGATAGAAAATTGGTTGGCAGACAGGAAACAAAGAGTAGGGATTAACGGGTCCCTTTCAGAATGGAAGGCAATGGCTAGTGGGGTACCGCAAGGCTCAGTGCTGGGACCGCAGCTATTTATCTATATTATTCAAAGTCTGATCTTGACCACTTCCTGTTGTTCTGTATATTGATTTTAGAAAAAATGCTGCAACTAATGGCTGTGATTTTTGGTCATCTTACTCAGTCCCCCTCCGCTGCGCAGGACAAGATGATTTTTCCCATCGATGAAAAATAAAAGAGTTATTAGTGTTTAAAAAATGGTGAGATTCTCTCTCCTGAAGGTCATGCCCCTTCTGGAGGGATTATAAAAACCAGAAGTGCATCAAGATGGGGGAGCGAGAGGGTCATGTCTCTCAGTCTGAGCTGTGAATTACACTAAACACATGTCTACTAAACTGTGGGTGGTTTTAGTGACCTGTCGGTACCCTTTAAGTGGTTTGAAATATATAGTTTGGAAATGCTAATGCTTTGTTGCCTTTGGTTTGGAAATGCTAAAGCTGTGTTACCTTTGGTTTGGAAATACTAAAGCTGTGTTGCCTTTGGTTTGGAAATGCTAAAGTTGTGTTGCCTTTGGTTTGGAAATGTTATAGCTGTGTTGCCTTTGGTTTGGAAATGCTAAAGCTGTGTTGCCTTTGGTTTGGAAATGCTAAAGCTGTGTTGCTTTTGGTTTGAAAATGCTAAAGCTGCGTTGCCTAATTAAAGTTGCCTTGCCTAATTAAAGTTGCCTTGGCTAATTAAAGTTGCCTTGCCTAATTAAAGTTGCCTTGCCTTCTATATAATTAAAAGTCTAATCTTAACCACTTCCTATTTGCGCTTTATATAGATTGTAGAAAAACGCTACCACGTATGGCTGTGATCTTTGGCCGTCTTACTCAGAACCCCCCTCCGCTCATCAGGTGCTGAGGATTTTTCCCATCGATGAAAAATACAAGAGATATTCGTGTTTAAAAAATGTTGAGGTTCTCTCCTGTCAATCAAGCCATGAAGGCCACACCCCTACTGGTGGGAGGGGAACGGACTATAAAACCCAGAAATGTGGGCGTGGCTCAGTCTCTGCAAGTGGAGGAGGGGGAGGTCGCAACTCGCTCTCTTTTGTGGCCTTGCACCCTGCTTGGAATAGTATGTTTTTCTTGGTTTTCTAGGCTTCTTGGTCCTCCAAAATATTCCAAATGGAATTTAAACTGGAGGTATGGAACGGCATTGAATTTGGTGGCCTAGTACCCTGATTGAAGTAGTAAGGAACTGCACTTGAATTTGGTGGTCTTGCACCCTGCTTGAAATGGAATTTCAAGGATTAGCCGTGTCAACTCCCAGCCCACCAGTGAGTGAATGAGTGAGCTGCCAGCACAACAGGCTTGAGTGACTGAGCCAACAGCCCAAGAATCCATTTGGCCCACAATGTCCATATTAGCCCTCTGGAAACCAGTCCCTTCAGCCCACAGCACCCATACTAGCGCTGCAGAAAGCCCCCACCCACCCACTGGCCACCAATATTGGAATTGGTGGAGAGGTGGCATATTGTGTTGGGGGGCCAGACCTCCCGTGTGACACTTAGTCTCGTAATATATATTAATGATTTAGATGAAGGGATTAACAGTAACTTTAGCAAATTTGCAGATGACACAAAGCTGCTGGGGTGGCAGTGTGAACTGTGAGGAGGATGCTATGATGATGCAGGGTGACTTGACAGGTTAGGTGAGTGGGCAGATGCAGTTTAATGTGGATAAATGTGAGGTTATCCACTTTGTTTCCACAGGAAAACAGGAAGACAGATTATTATCTAAATGGTATCAAGTTGGGAAAAGGGGAAGTACAACGGGATCTGAAGGTCCTTGTTCATCAGCCACTGAAAGTAAGCATCCAGGTACAGCAGTGAAGAAAGCGAATGGCCTTCATAACAAGAGGAGTATAGAAGCAAAGATTCTGCAGTTGTACAGGGGCCTAGTGAGACCACACCTGGAGTTTTGTGTGCCATTTTGGTCTCCAAATTTGAGGAAGGACATTCTTGCTATTGAGGGAGTGCAGTGTAGGTTCACATGTTTAATTCCCAGGATGGCAGGACTGTCATATGTTGATAGAGTGGAGCCGCTGGGCTTGTATACTCTGGAATTTAGAAGTATGAGAGGGGATCTTATTGCAACCAGTAAGATTATTAAGGGTTTGGACACGCTAGAGGCAGGAAACATGTTCCCGATGTTGGAGTGGTCCAGAACCAGGGGCCACAGATTAAGAATAAGGGGTAAGCCATTTAGAACAAATATGAGGAAACATTTTTTCACACAGAGAGTTGTGAATCTGTAGAATTCTCTGCCTCAGGTGGATGCCAGTTCTCTGGATACTTCCAAGAGAGAGCTAGATAGGGCTCTTTAAGATAGCGGAGTCAGGGGATATGGGGAGAAGGCAGGAACGGGGTGCTGATTGGGGATGATCACATTGAATGGTGGTGCTAGGTCGAACACCCAAATGGCCTACTCCTGCACCTATTGTCTATTGTCTATTGCCTATTGTCTATTGCCTATTGTCTATTGTCTAAAACAAGCAATATTCCGAAGAGGACAAAGTCAATGGTTTGGCCTGAAGTGATTCCAATGTGCCGGAATCTAAGGTTATTAAATTCTCTCCCAGCACTCAGCTCCCACATGTCTGATTACAGGGTGGCTTTCTTTGAAGAATTCAGCCAAATGCCTTTAAATGACAAATGTTGATCCAATCTGAATCAAGCCAATGTAAGATTTAAACGTTTCCAGACACAACTGAACTGTAATTTTGATCTTTGATCTCATGCATCACCAATATTTATTTGCTCTGTTGGAATATCATTGCATAAAAGCAGGAAATGGTGAAATTACACAGGCTGCTTCCCTGAAGAAAGAAAGTATCGATGGATTTTGTTCACAACAAGTTTAAAAATTAAAGAACCTGTCCGACTTGGGCGTCATTTGTGGGTCACGCGGGTGGCGCGCGAACATTTTGTGAATTCCAAAATCCTGGGGTCGACAGCGCGTCACTGGTTACGTTACCACGCCTCACCATGCGCCATGCACGCCATGCGCGCATCACGTGCGAGTCATGACGCGTGCATTGTGACACTTAAATGGTTTTGCGTAAATGACACGCAAATGATGTCCAAGTGGGACAGGCCCTTAAACATTAAACATTACAGGGGAAGCGGAAGGTTGGGGGAAACAAAAGAAGTGTCAAGGATGTGCTGAAAGCCAAGAGTGATCAAATTAGATAAGTGTAGGAAAGAACTGAGATAAGTGTCGGAAGGAACTGCAGATGCTGGTTTACACCGAAGATAGATGCAAAATGCTGGAGCAACTCAGCAGGACAGGTAGAGATCTAAAGGTGCTATCCAGAGATGCTGCCTGTCCGATGAGTTACGCCAGCATTTTGTGTCTATCAAATGAGATAAGTGGTGTGGTGCTGGCTGAGAGAACATTGTGAAGGCCTCATATAACCATATAACAATTACAGCACGGAAACAGGCCATCTCGACCCTTCTAGTCCGTGCCGAACATGTATTCTCCCCTAGTCCCATATACCTGCGCTCAGACCATAACCCTCCATTCCTTTCTCGTCCATATAACTATCCAATTTATTTTTAAATGATAAAAACGAACCTGCCTCCACCACCTTCACTGGAAGCTCATTCCACACCGTTACCACTCTCTGAGTAAAGAAGTTCCCCCTCATGTTACCCCTAAACTTCTGTCCCTTAATTCTCAAGTCATGTCCCCTTGTTTGAATCTTCCCTACTCTCAGTGGGAAAAGCTTATCCACGTCAACTCTGTCTATCCCTCTCATCATTTTAAAGACCTCTATCAAGTCCCACCTTAACCTTCTGCGCTCCAAAGAATAAAGCCCTAACTTGTTCAACCTTTCTCTGTTACTTAGTTGCTGAAACCCAGGCAATATTCTAGTAAATCTCCTCTGTACTCTCTTTATTTTGTTGACTCTTCACTGCTAATCTGTCTGGAGGAGATGTAAACAGAAGGATATGAATGAGCACAGAAAAACAGAACTGTGAACTGTTCAACATGAAATATTGCAGATGCTTGAAATCTGAAATAAAACAGAGTGCTGGAAATACTCGGTTAGGCAATGTTTGTGGAAAAATAAAAACGAGTTCATGTTAAGAAAGCATGTTATTTGAAATCACTGAATTAATGTTAAATCCTGCGGCTCTAATGCACTAATTTGAAGATGGGATGCTGCTCCAGAGATTATATTGGCCTCTACTGGATTAGGGTAAGAGGCAAATGACAGAGATGTCAAAGGGAATGGGATTGAAGGTTAAAGTGTTAGCTGAGGACTTGTGAACTGGGCAGAGGTGTTGTGCAGAGTAGTTAGCCAACTGCATTTGGCTTCTTCAGCTGAGAGGAGACAATATTGTAAACATCAAGTGCATCATCTCTAAGGATTTCATTCCATTGTCCCAGCTTTTCAGATCCATCTAATTTGATGACAACACTGTATACGCCACTGCTAAAGTGGGGAAAATGAAACTGAATGAATGAATACTTTATTGTAACATATGACAGGTCACGGTGAAATTCCTTGCTTGCGTACTCAAGGTATGCAAATAGTTGCCACATAAAGGATGCTGACAATGATACAAAGTATCCGCGCTGGTTCCCTCTTTGTTCTCCCACCTCCCCCCTCCTCCCTCCTCCTCACTCATGGAGGCCCCCTTACGACACGTCCTCCTTTAATCCCCCCCCACCCCCCCCCCCCGGCAGTGACATCCTCACTTCCACGTGCAATGCCTACATCCCCTGACAGAAGGGTCTTTGCACGGTAGAAAGGGAAGAGGTACAATATGTGACCGCTCCTGATATTGCATGGGAAGGGGCAGTGAGAAGGAGAATGGAGGTGTGTTGGTGAAGATTTAAGAGTGAGCTCGAGAGAGAGATGGAGTGAGCAGCCATTTTGAAATGCTGAAAGTAAAGGGGAGGGAATTACATGTCTGGGAGTTAAAGGCAGCAGAAATTATGAAGGCTTAACAATTGGATGTGAAAGCTGGTGATTTTAAAGTGGACAAAAGGGGCATGGAGCAGGAGATGGGCAAGGTATGTGCAGAAGGTGAAACAGATATGTTGGACCACCCTTTAAACTCTGCAGAAGGATACACCACACTTAAGAAAAGAAGATAGCTCAGAAGCACTGATGTAGAAGGATCATCACTGAAACAGATACAATGGAAGTGGATGAGTTGGCTGAATGGAATGGAATGCTATGGAACCTAGATGGGAGAGAGGGTGAAGAAGTCAAACTAGCTATGTAGATTTAGTTCAGTTTAGTTTAGAGATACAGCATGGAAACAGGCCTTTCGACCCACTGAGTCCACACCGACCAGCGATCCCCACACATTAACACCATCCTACACAAACTAGGGACAATTTACATTTATACCATGCCAATTAACCTACAAATCTGTACATCTTTGGAGTGCAGGAGGACATCAAAGATCTCGGAGAAAACCCACTTGATCACGGTGAGAACGTACAAACTCCGTACAGACAGCACCTGTAGTCGGGATCAAACCCGGGTCTCTGGCGCTACAAGCGCTGTAAGGCAGCAACTCTACCGCTGCACCACCTGTAGACTTGCAATGGATATTGGTCACTAACCTATTCTTGAGATGAAGATGCAGAAGAAAGTGAATGAAAAAAATTAGAAATTGACCATGGGAATCTGGGAGCATGGAGCTCAATGGCATAAAAGGTGATGAAACACAAGAGCAGGAAGCACTGTGGCCGAATGTTCTCACGAGCAACTTCACCTTTAACTCCACTCACTTCCTCCAAATCACGAGTGGAGTAACACCACTACTTCACACAAGATGCCATCCCTTTTTCCTCAAACATGATTTCTCTTCCTCTATAATTTCCTGAGACCACAATCCCATGCGTCACCCACCCAGCACAATGATAGGACATCTCTTCCCCATAATGTCCAGCCCACCAGTCCCCACATTTCACCAATTATCCTCCAGAATGTCCACCATGCTCACCATCCTCCCATCACTAGATACATTCTGCTTTGCCATTTTCCAATTGAATGATATTTTTTACTCTGCAACTTTTTGGTTCACTACCTCATCTCCACTAAGACCCATGGCCCTTTCTCATGAAACATTCCCTGCGGAAGATACAGAGCTGCCCGTTTATCATTTAGCTGCTCGCCATCCAGAGGTTCACATATTCTTTCCACAAGAAGTTACTTTCCATTTATATTACTTTCAATTGAATGCACTATCTTCAGTGTTCATGAAATGGTCTCCTCATCACTGGAGTAAGCAAGGTACACATAAAAGCTGGAGAAACTCTTTGTTGTGTACCTTCGATTCTCCAGCATCTGCAGTTCCTTCTTAAACACTGGAGTAAGCAAGACTGATTGGCGAACTGTTTTGAGAACACCCCAATATAGTTTACATAGATGATCCTGAGCTTCCAGTTAGTAACTTTAAGTTTCTATTCTGCTGCCACTGACTTCTCCAAGAAAGCCAAATATGGATTCAAGGAACACAATGTTATATAACCATATAATATAACCATATAACCATATAACCTTATAACAATTACAGCACGGAAACAGGCCATCTCAGCCCTACAAGTCCGTGCCGAACAACTTTTTTTCCCCTTAGTCCCACCTGCCTGCACTCATACCATAACCCTCCATTCCCTTCTCATCCATATGCCTATCCAATTTATTTTTAAATGAGACCAATGAACCTGCCTCCATCACTTCCACTGGAAGCTCATTCCACACCGCTACCACTCTCTGAGTAAAGAAGTCCCCCCTCATATTACCCCTAAACTTCTGTCCCTTAATTCTGAAGTCATGTCCTCTTGTTTGAATCTTCCCTATTCTCAAAGGGAAAAGCTTGTCCACATCAACTCTGTCTATCCCTCTCATCATTTTAAAGACCTCTATCAAGTCCCCCCTTAACCTTCTGCGCTCCAGAGAATAAAGACCTAACTTATTCAACCTATCTCTGTAACTTAGTTGTTGAAACCCAGGCAACATTCTAGTAAATCTCCTCTGTACTCTCTCTATTTTGTTGACATCCTCCTATAATTGGGCGACCAAAATTGTACACCATACACCATATTTGGTCTCACCAATGCCTTGTACAATTTTAACATTACATCCCAGCTTCTATAATCAATGCTCTGATTTATAATGGCTAGCATACCAAAAGCTTTCTTTACCACCCTATCTATATGAGATTCCACCTTCAAGGAACTATGCACGGTTATTCCCAGATCCCTCTGTTCAACTGTATTCGTCAATTCCCTACCATTTACCATGTACGTCCTATTTTGATTTGTCCTGCCAAGGTGTAGCACCTCACATTTATCAGCATTAAACTCCATCTGCCATCTTACAGCTCATTTTTCCAAATTGTCTAAATCACTCTGTAGACTTTGGAAATCCTCTTCATTATCCACAACACCCCCTATCTTGGTATCATCTGCACACTTACTAATCAAACATCTCACTCACTGCTGTTCATCTTTTCTGTTTCTCTAGGAAGGTTATTGATCTGAAACTTAATCTCTGGTTTTAGCTTGCCTGGTTTGCCAAATTGCCACGTTTCTAAAATATATCAAAACATTAAGCTCATTTATCAACATGAATCCTAAATGTCGAAATTGAGGCAAATTTTGATAATTACTAATGTTAAAACCCAAAGTGTTTGGAATTTTCTGCGGGCACATTGGACTGAAAGAAAAACGGATGTAATGTCGGTAGTTTGAGAGAATGCAAACCTACCTCCTATGAGCATGGTGCAAATGGAAAAGATTTTCTCAGCATCTGTGTTAGCTGACACATTTCCAAAGCCCACACTGGTGAGGCTGCTGAGTGCAAAGTAGAGTGATGTGATGTAGGAGCTTCGGATTGAAGGACCTCCCAGCAGCTCCAGACTGGAACTATTACCTCCAGAGCTGGTGTTAATGGAGGTGCTCTGAAGAGTGGAGTTCAGGGTGGTGGAGGCACTCAGTGTTGAAACGTATACATACGGAGTTCCCAAACGCTTTGCCAACTCGTGAAGCCAACCTGAAAGAAATAAAGTGCGTTGGTAAATGTAATTGTGCCTTGGCTCTGGATGAATCATGACAAAACTATGAAGGAAATTAACCCAACTTGTCTTAGACGTGCAGCAGTGTAGCTTTGAGGAGATTGATCATGCATTATTCCATTGTACAGTTGTAATAATTTAGAAAAAGGACAACCATGTCTCCAGCACTCCTGGTATTTGGTTCTTGCTCATGCACTTCAGGAGTGCAGCGCTTTGGCCTAACAGGCACCAATCCAGACCGAAGGAATTGAACATTCAACTTTCTCAACACCCATGGTACAAAATATGCAAAAGTCATATCTTGTAGCAACTGGAGCATTCTCGTAAATGTCATTCATTGTTAAATCTAGAAGCATAGACATAGAAACATAGAAAATAGATGCAGGAGGAGGCCATTTGGCCTTTCAAGCCAGCACCTCCATTCATTGTGATCAAGACTGATCATCCCCAATCAATAACCCCATATTGTAATTGTAATTGTAATTGTAAATCTTTATTGTCATTTCCTGAGTATTCGCATACTCAGAGGAAACAAAAAAACGTTTCTCAACCAGTGTCCATTCAGTTTTCGTTACAAAATAAATAGCAATTAAAATTAAAATACATGTCATGAACAATTTAACCCTCTAATAACATTCAATAACATTCAACAGCCGTTCCGACCGGCAGCGGCACAACAGTGGCTCTGCTGCAGTGTGGGGGGTTTGTGCGCGATACTTGGCAGGGGGGAAAGTTCATTTAACAGTCTTATAGCCTGTGGGAAGAAGCTGAGGAGCATCCTGCTGGTTTTGCAGCTGATGCTCCTGTACCTCTTCCCAGATGGGAGGATGGTGAAAAAGTCATGCAATGGGTGGTAAGGGTCTTTGATGATGGAGATGGCTCTGTTGATCCCTTGATACCACTAGCCCCTAGAGCTCTATCTAACTCTCTCTTAAATCCATCCAGTGACTTGGCCTCCACTGCCCTCTGTGGCAGGGAATTCCACAAATTCACAACTCTCACAAATAATAAAAGTGCTTCATAAATGTAACAAATGATCCACATTGGAGAGATGGAAGAGCTGAGGCATTTCCGGAGAAATATCTGGAGGAAAACAATTACTTTGTGCCGAAATATTTGGAATTTCCTTTTAACTCTTTTCCTAAAATAGTGGAACTAAAATGTGACAGCTTCAATGAAAATGCCTTGTTTATAATGTCTGAACAAATGCCTTGGATTTAAAAAAAGTCCTATTCTCCGAGGACAATGCATGAGCTCCTGATTCCCTGTTTAATTTCTCTCCTGTTCCTTTCATATTCTTCAAAGCTCCTGTCTTCGACATGCAACAATGCTGCTTTGAGGAGATTGATCATGGATTATTTCATTATACAGTTGTAGTAGTTTAATTGAATTGAATTGAATTTCCTTTATTGTCATTCAGACCTTTCAGTCTGAACGAAATTTTGTGCCTGCAGTCATACATACAATAATACAATAATAGACAACAGAACAGACAGTAAACACAAATTAACATCCACCACAGTGAGTCCACCAAGCACCTCCTCACTGTGATGGAGGCAAAAATCTTAGGGCTGCAGTCTCTTTCCTCTTCTTCTCCCTCTGCACTGAGGCGATACCCCACCGGGCGATGGTAAGTCAGTCCCGCGGCTCACCGAGCTCAGCGAACGGGCCGGTTCAAACACCGCGGCCCGGGATGGTCGAAGCTGCCGCCCTCCAGTCCAGTGGACGCAGCTGTTGACGACATCGTCCACTGGCCCGCGGCTGAACCCCGGACTCAGGCCGCTGCCAGAACGCCGTCTCAACCACCGAAGCATCGTTCCAGCCCCGAGCCGGGTCACCCTCACGTGAGCGTCTCAGCCACGCGCCAGGCCGCCCTCACGGGAGCGCCGTTACCATCGAGCTGGGATGCCCTCACTGGAGAGCCGTTACCCTCGAGCTGGGCCACCCTCACGGGAGTGTCACAGACCCTCACGGGAGCGCCGTTCCAGCCCCGGGCTGGGCCGCCCTCACGGGAGCGAGTCCTGACAGGTTGCCTCCGGAGCCTCGAGGTTGCCAGCTCCGCCATTAGGCCTCAGCGCAGACGGAGGCAGAGAAGGGGGATACGACAAAAAAGTCGCATTCCTCCGAAGGGAGAGACAGCAAGCCCCGTTTCAAACCCCCCCCCCCCCCACACACATAAACACAACCTAAAAACCAAAAACTTAACTAGACAAAACGGAAAAAAACAACACAAAACGTAAAAACAAACGGACTGCAGGCGAGCCGCAGCCGTTCACCAAGAACAGAAGGATAACCAGGACTCCAGCACTCCCAGTATTTGATGCTTGCTCTTTAGAATTAGTTTGGAATTACTGCACCCTGGCATCATGGGCACAAGTGCAGATGGAATTCATACGAGGGTGACATCTCTACCGCAGCTCTCGATGCTCTCCCTCTGGTGCCAGTGATGAGTTAGTTCCATGATTAACCACCCCTGCATGAAATGGACAAAGCCATCAATCTCTTGGCAGCCAGGGCAGCTCCAGGACAGGGCAGCCTACTGTATCTGCTGAGCTCCTTTGGTATGGAAATGGCCAACTCTTGCCACACACTCTTCCCCTGCTCTGCTGGAGAGATGGCGGTGTCACTAATTGCACTTGTAACCCCAACATCCTCACCCTGTGCAAGGGAGATCGCAGTGATTTCAACAACTATAGGGGCGCCTCACTTCTAAGCGCTGCAGCAAAGGCCTTTTTTAGAGTGATCCTGCAAAGAATTCACAGACTTGTTGACGGGATATACCCTTGAAACACAGCTCCTGCCTAATACAGTTGTAATTTGCTATTTCCCAATTTAACCCTTCCTCCCAAGTTCATGTCTTATCCTTACAACCATCTGAAAACTTACAGTTTTATCATCACTGTTCCCAAAATGTTTTCCCACTAAAACTCTGATCACTTGGCCAAGATCATTTCATGTTGGATTATCTAATTACTCTGTCAGGAAACCTCCTGGGTGTACCTAACAAATTCTGCCTCATCCAAGCCTCTGGCATGAAGAGAATCCCAGTCAGTATTTGAAAAATTAAAGTCACCAATGACAACTACTCTGTTGCTTTTTGATCCTTACACAATCTGCCTCATATGCCTGTACATCGGGACGTCCGTAGCGGCAACTGCGGAGGGTTCATGGCCCCGACCACGGGTGAACAAAAGGCGGAGGATTGACTGAACTTTATTGCCTTTTATCACAGTTGATTCCACTGTGGTGGATGTTGATGTTAAATTCTATTGTGTATTGTGTTCTTTTTATTCATATGGTTGTATGGTAACTCAAATGTCACTGTACCAATTGGTGCATGGGATAATAAATGTGAACTGCAACTTGAACATATCTGGTCCTCTTTCTCCCACAGAATGTTGAAACAGAAACATAGAAAATAGGTGCAGGAGCCAGCACCGCCATTCAATATGATCATGTCTGATCATCCACAATCAGTACGCTGTTCCTACTTTCTCCCCATATCCCTTGACTCCGTACCTTGCTTGCTCAGTGTACTTTGTTTTTGCACTATCATTGTTTAGTTAAAATAATTAAAAACATATTGTACATTTATTGTTGCTGCTGCTTCTATTGTGTAGATTCTAATCTGCAGCAAGTGAGACGTTGATTGTTCTGCTTCATATCTGGTGTATTTGACAAACAAACACTATTGGCTCTTGACTCTGTTCCAGGGAAATAAATTAATTTTCATCTGCACCGTGTTAAATTAAACAGTGTCACTATTGAATATCAGGGCCAATGAATTTTAAAACATCTATTCAAGACTGCTGTTTAGTACTGGATATGCCTTCTTGTAAATCTATGTTCCCTGTATGTTTCCTGTGATCATGAGATTATCAGATGGTGATGAATGATTAATACAGGTGCTAAACTGGGCTAATTGACTACAATGGAATTACGCTGTTCAAATCATAAGGTTAACTAATCAAATGGATTGGTGAACAAACACTAAGAGTTATAGAGTACTAGAGTTATACAGCGTGGAAACAGGCCCTTCCTGCCAACACCGCAATTCATTATGATCGTGGGTGATCATCCAAAATCAGAACCCCGTTCCTGCTTTCTCCCTGAATTCCTTGATTCCCTTAGCCCTAAGAGCTAAATCTAACTTTCTCTTGAATACATCCAGTGAATTGGTCTCCACTGTCCTCCGAGGCAGAGAATTCCACAGATTCACAACTCTTTGGTCATGTGTCCCAGATAGGACAATGAAATTCTTGCTTTGCTTTAGCACAACAGAATATAGAAGGCATAAATACAGAACAGATCAGTGTGTCCATATACCATTGTATAAATATATACACACATCAATAAATAAACAGATACAGTGCAAATAAACAGATAATGGGCTATTAATGTTCAAAGTTTTGTTTGAGTTGAGTTTAATAGCCTGATGGCTATTGGTTTCACAGCTACCATTACTGAGTCTCATTCTCTATTTATTTACAGATTTAGATTATTACTATCATGGTGGGTTTGAACTCACGTCTCTGGTTTTCCAATAGTTTGAAAACGGGGCAATTAATCTAGCTGGTTAACCACCCATAAATATTCTACACTGGATCAGCAGAGATCAGTGGCTCTGCTCAAAACACACAGAGAAACATTCATCTTTGTTAACAAGTTCATTATTAATGGCAGCTGTTCATTTGCATTCTGTTATGACAGCCAGTGGTTAATAGACCACACAATAAATCTTAATGGAAACCAAGATCTGCATTGAACATAAAATACTTATAGTCACGGAAAATAGGCAAAGGGAAAGGTGTTTGGGCCTGATGGTCTTGTCCAACCCCTGCTCCCTCCACCTGGAGCATCTGCGGTAAAGTACATCCCTCCTACCTCCCAACAGAATTCCCTCCATCATCATGCCTGCAGTTTACAGCGAGCACTGAAGGAACTATGTGCTGTAGTCACCAAACACCAGACAGCATTACCCACACCGTCTCCTGAGTCTGAGGAAGAGTCTCGACTCGAAACGTCACCCATTCCTTCTCTCCAGAGAAGCTGCCTGGCCCACTGAGTAGCTCCAGCATTTTGTGTCTATCTTCTCCACCATTGCCAGGGACCTACCAAGACTAGATTGAAGAAGACACTACCAAACCACCATCACCACATTTCCTGCAGCGCCAGAGGATCAAACACCCTTGACCACTGCTACTCCGCTATCAAGAGACTATCGTTCCATCCCTCATCCCTATTTTTGAAAAATCAGACCATCTGGCTGTCTTCTTCTTCCTGGCAGAGCTTGCACATCAACATGTCATCACGTTCCTGACCTGATCACGTAAAAATCACCATGACAACGGGGTTTGAAAAAGAGGTTAAACAAATGGTGGAACTCTGCCCTGTCATTTATAACAAAGCAACCAACCTAATTTACATTTGTTAGACTTTGAAGAATTGGACCTAAGGTATTATTTTCTTATTTATCCCCTTCCTGCTTTGAAACAACCAAGAAAATGCGATGGGCTGAAACCTGAGTGCAAATGACAATTTTGCATGGACCTGCTTCTTGTATGGTGTCGTATCTAAATGGGTCATCTGATGTGACCGATGGAAGGAGTGTATGAAGACCTATGGAGATGCAAAGCATAATCCCATGCCATTATAGTTAATACCTATACTGAAGGGTCCTTTTGCATGTTTCCCATTGTCAGTAAGGTGTGGGTCTTATCCGATGAAACCATGTGCAAGGAATCGGGGAACCAGACCAGCTAAACCTGGCTCTTTTGGGAATTTGCAACTGAAGGTCCTTTTGTTGCTTCACATGCCGGATGTATTGATCTTGCAAATGCAAAAATGCTTAGGAAGGAGATGGGAATAAATGTCTTTAATCAGAGGGTGGTGAATCTGTGGAATCCATTGCCACTTGACAGTGGAGGCCACGTCAATGGATATTTTTAAGGTGGAAATTGACAGATTCTTGATTAGTACGGATGTCAGGGTTAAGAGGCGAAGGCAGGAGAATGGAGCTGAGAGGGAAAGATAGATCAGCCATGATCAGATGGTGGTGTAGACTAGATGGGCCAAATGGCCTTATTCTGCTCCTAGAACCTCTAAAGTTATGAACTGTGGATGCCAAAAATCTGAAGTAAACGCAGAAATTGGTGGAAATGCTCAACAGAGGAGGTCACTTCTGTGGAAAGAGAAACAAGTAACATTTCAGGTCAACAGTTTCTCTGCCGTTCTGCTGAGAGAGGACATTGGTTATAGATTGAATGAATGGCCTTGTCTGTTCCTAAAAGTGCCGCCGATTAGCTGGGTGCACTTCTTCCCATTGGTTGTCAAATCCTACTGCTCGAGTGAATGATCAGACCATAGTTTCTATTTTATACCCAACTGCAGCCCTTTTAAGAGGTACTACCTTGCTATATTTTTGGTAAATTTGTTATTAGGGTTTAGGAGAGTCAATCAGGAAAAAAAATGAGCTTGTGAAAGGTAGATAGCCAAATAGAGAAAAATGAGTTTGATTCTGTGTGCCCGTGTTCGTGCGTGTGGGTGTTGTGTGTGTGTGTGTGTGTGTGTGTGTGTGTGTGTGTGTGTGTGTGTGTGTGTGTGTGTGTGTGTGTGTGTGTGTGTGTGTGTGTGTGTGTGTGTGTGTGCCTGTGCATCCGTGCGTGTGTGCATGAGTGAGTGAGCGTGCGTGTGTGTGTGTGTGTGTGTGTGTGTGTGTGTGTGTGTGTGTGTGAGTGGGTGAGTGTGTGAGTGTGTGAGTGTGTGTGCCTGTGCGTCTGTGCGTGTGTGCGTGAGTGAGTGTGCGTGCGCGTGAGTGTGTGTGTGTGTGTGTGTGTGCGTGCGTGTGTGTGTGCGTACATGCAGGTATGTGTGCGTGTGCACGTGAGCGTGAGCGTGCGCGTGCGTATGTGTGTGCGCATGTGTGCGTGCATGTGTGTGTGTGCACGTGCGTGAGTGTGTGTGTGTGTCAATAAAGCTGATTGAGGAGAGATTTCCGTATCAGAGGATCATAGATATTTGAAATTCACTGCCCAGTTGATTTTGGTTGTCAAATTGTTGACGGCATCCCCAGATTCGACTCAGCAGATACTTTACACAGAAAAATCAAGGATATGTGCTCAGCAGGATAAGTAAGACAGACTTGAATCAGAATTTATCAAATTGGCTGGAGTAGACTTAAGATTTTAGTTCCAGTTTCTTCCACGCCTGCGTTCTCTGCAGCTATTCACCCGCCTTGTACAAGCTGGTTTTCCCTGTGCCAGCGCTTTATACAAAGGAAGAATGGTGCAAACAGTGGCGTGACCCTGGCCTAGTGTTCAAGGTTTACACTGTGCTGCTTTAACACATTAGCACTTTTCACTTCTAGAGTTTCCCCAATGACCAGAACTCTGCATACAGGAACATCTGGAACAGACTGACGACTGGTGTTAATGATCCACTAGAAGGTATTGAGGCATAACATCTATCCATTGACCTCTGACAAGCAGCCAAGAACCATGCTCCTTGCACATCATCTTTATCTTCAACAAACCATAGTCATGACCTCATATCGCATCTATTTTTGAATCCTTTGAACTTTGTCCTATCCTGGGGATTTCTGGATTTCCTTTCTCCTGAATAGCTTTTCCACCTCCTCAATTGTTATTGTTGGTGATGGAGAAGTGGCCAGACTGATGTTGGGCAGCAAGGACAATAGACAATAGGTGCAGGAATAGGCCATTCAGTCCTTCGAGCATTCAATGTGATCATGGCTGATCACCCACAATCAGTATCCCGTTCCTGCCTTCTCCCCATATCCCTTGACTCCGCTATCTTTAAGAGCCCTATCAAACTCCCTCTTGAAAGCATCCAGAGAATCGGCCTCCACTGCCTTCTGTGGCAACGAATTCCACAGAATCACGTCTCTCTGGGTGAAAATATTTTTCCTCCTCTTTCTAAACGGCCTACCCCTTATTCTTAAACTGTGGTCCCTGGTTCTGGACTCCCCCAACATCGGGAACATGTTTCCTGCCTCTAGCGTGTCCAAACCCTTTAATAATCTTATGTTTCAATAAGATCTCCTCTCATCCATCTAAATTCTAGAGTATACAAGCCCAGCCACTCCATTCTTTCAACATATAACAGTCCCGCCATCCTGGAAATTAACCTCGTGAACCTGCATTGCACTCCCTCAATAGCAAGAATGCCTTTGTTCAAATTTGGAATCCAAAATTGCACACAATACTCCAGATGCGGTCTCACCAAAGCCCTGTACAACTGCAGAAGGACCTCTTTGCTCCTATACTCAACTCCTCGTGTTATGAAGGCCAACATGCCATTAGCTTTCTTCACTGCTTGCTGTACCTGCATGCTTACTTTCAGTGACTGATGTATAAGGACACCCACATCTCAGAGAGAGTACAGAGGAGATTTACTAGAATGTTGCCTGGGTTTCAGCAACTAAGTTACAGCGAAAGGTTGAACAAGTTAGGGCTTTATTCTTTGGAGCGCAGAAGGTTAAGGGGGGACTTGATAGAGGATTTTAAAATAATGAGAGGGATAGACAGAGTTGACGTGGAAAAGCTTTTCCCACTGAGAGTAGGGAAGATTCAAATAAGGGGACATGACTTGAGAATTAAGGGACTGAAGTTTAGGGGTAACATGAGGGGGAACTTCTTTACTCAGAGAGTGGTAGCTGTGTGGAATGAGCTTCCAGTGAAGGTGGTGGAGGCAGGTTCGTTTTTATCATATAAAAATAAATTGGATAGTTAAATGGACGGGAAGGGAATGGAAGGTTATGGTCTGAGCGCAGGTATATGGGACTAGGGGAGATTATGTGTTCGGCACGGACTAGAAGGGTCGAGATGGCCTGTTTCCGTGCTGTAATTGTTATATGGTTATATGGTTATATGGTCATTGTACTTCCCCTTTTCCTAACCTGAAACAATTACGATAATAATCTGCCTTCCTGTTTTTGCCACCAAAGTGGATAGCCTCACATTTATCCACATTAAACTGCATCTGCCATTCATCTGCCCACTCACCCAACCTGTCCAAGTCACCCTGCATCCTCATAGCATCTTCTTCACAGTTCACACTGCCACTCAGCTTTGTGTCATCTGCAAATTTGCTCACGTTACTTTGAATCCCTTCATCTAAAGGAGGGGGTGGGAAGAAACTCCTTCTCAACCTCTCCGTTCTCACTGCATGGCAACGGAGGCGTTTGCCTGACCGTAGCAGCTGGAACAGTCCATTGCAGGGGTGGAAGAGGTCTCTCATGATTTTGTTTGCTCTGGAGTTGCACCTCCTGTTGTATAGTTCCTGCAGGGGGGTGAGTGAAGTTCCCATAGTGCGTTCGGCCGAACGCACTACTCTCTGCAGAGCCTTCTTGTCCTTGGCAGAGCAATTCCCGAACCAGATGGTAATGTTCCCGGACAAGATGCTTTCCACCGCCGCTGCGTAGAAGCACTGTAGGATCCTCGGAGACACTCTGAATTTCCTCAATTGCCTGAGGTGGTAAAGGCGCTGCCTTGCCTTGCCTTACTCACCAGAGCTGAGGCGTGTGATGACCATGTCATATCCTCAGAGATGTGGACTCCCAGATATTTAAAACAGTTCACCCTATCCACAGGATCCCCATTTATACTCAATGGAGTGTATGTCCTCGGATGATGTGCCCTCCTAAAGTCCATGATCAGCTCCTTCGTTTTTTTGATGTTCAAGAGGAGGCTGTTCTCCTGGCACCAGAGTGCTAGATCAGCCACCTCCTGTCTGTACACTCATGGCTTTATGTCTGTATACTCATCGAGGCTTGTGGTGCTTCCCTGAACACATTCCAATCCGTGCAGTCGAAGCAGGATTGTAAGTTTTCAATGCCCTCGCTTGTCCACTTTTGTATTGTTCTAACCACAGGCTTAGCAGCTTTTAGTTTCTGCCTGTAGGTCGGAATAAAGTGAACTAGATAATGATCAGAGAGACCCAGACCTGCCCGGCAAACAGAATGATTTGCATTCTTGATTGAAGTGTAACAGTGATCGAATGTTCTCTCCCCTCTGGTGGGGCTGGTAATGTGAAGTCTGTATTTTGGAAGATCATGGCTGAGGTTAGCCTTGTTAAAGTCCCCCAAAACAATGAACATGGAGTTCAGGTATCTTTCTGTAATAAGATAACGGCTGTGTTGGTCTGAGGTCAGACTTTAATCTTCTATTTTTTTACCTGGAGCATGGTGTATGGAGGAGGTAGTTGAGGCAGGAACTATCCCAACGTTTAAGAAACAGTTATTCAAGTATATGGATAAGACAGAAGGTACACAAAAATGCTGGAGAAACTCAGCGGGTGCAGCAGCATCTATGGAGCGAAGGGAATAGGTGACGTTTCGGGCCAAAACCCTTCTTCAGACTGACTTGTCAAGGTATGGATAGGACAGGTTTGAGGGACATAATAGCACGGGTTTAAAAATAAATCCGAGGTACTTGCAGATACATTAAAAAGTTTAAAAACACATCCAGCCCAACATTCTACTCTCTGCACACTGAGTGAATTAGTTTATCCTGGAAAGTCTATGTTCCACCGTTCCACTCTGCAGAATAACTTGACTGTTCACCTTCAGCTCTCCAAGAGGCTCAATGGATATTCCTCCAGGGCATCCAACATAATAAACACAGAAATACAAGTATATACTAGACTAAGTGGGACCCGTTGTGTCCCATGATCACACGGGAGGGCTGGTCCCCGATGCAATATTCCACCTCTCCACCAATTCCAATATTGGTGTCCAGCGGGGGGGGGGGGGGGGGGGGGGGGGGGGGGCTTTCTGGAGTGCTGGTATGGGTTCTTGGGGTGGCAGCTCAGTCCCTCAAGCCTGATCTGCTGGCAGCTCACTCATGGCTGGTGGGCTGGCAGTTGACTCATGGCTATTCCTTGAAATTCCATTTCAAGCAGGGTGCAAGGCCACCAAATTCAAATCCATTTCTCTACCATTTCAAGCAGGGTGCAAGGCCACCGAATTCAAGTGCAGTTTCGAACCACTTCAAGCAGGGTGAAGGCCACCAAATTCAAATGTAGTTTCATACCACTTCAAGCCGGGTGCAAGGCCACCAAATTCAAGTGCAGCTTCATACCACTTCAAGCTGGATCCAAGGCCACCAAATTCAAATGCAGTTTCATACCACTTTCAGCAGGGTGCAAGGCCATCAAATTCAAGTGCAGTTTCACTACACTTCAAGCAGGGTACAAGGCCACAACATTCAAATGCTGCTTCATACCATTTCATGCAGGGTGAAACCACCATAAAACCACACAAAACACCAAACTCACAGCACAGTAGACATTCAGTGTGTTCAATTGATTCGCATCTCAGACAGAATCATGACCTCTCCCTCCCCCATCAAGCAGAAACTGAGCCACACCCACATTTCAGGGTTTTATAACCCCTCCCCTTTCCACCGGAAAATGTGTGGCCTCCATGGCTTGATTGACAGGAGAGAGATTCTCAACATTATTTAAACACTGATAACATTTTTATTTTCCATTAATGGGAAGAATTCTCTGCACCTGCTCAGCAGAGGGGGACTGAGTAAGATGGCCAACAATCACACCCGTAAGTGGTAGCGTTTTATCTAAAATCAATATAAAGTGCAAACAGGAAGTAAGTGCATTTGCAGTAGTGTCTTTCAACTTCAAGCCAAAGCACCCAAGCCGCCAGTTGCAGTAAGCCATGCCTTTTAATTTCAAGCCAAAGCATCCAACCCGCCATTTGCAGTAAGCAGTGCCTTTCAAATTCAAGCCAAAGCACCCAAGCCACCATTTGCAGTAAGCAGTGCCTTTCAACAAGCCAAAGCATCCAGGCCGCCACTTGCAGTAAGTAGTGCCTTTCAATTTCAAGCCAAAGCACCCAGGCCGCCATTTGCAGTAAGCAGTGCCTTTCAACTTCAAGCGTACAAATTAGCCAGAAAAAGCAGCCTACCAGAGGACTGGGAGAAATTCAGAGTCCATCAGAGGAGGACAAAAGGTTTAATTAGGAAAGGGAAAATAGATTATGAAAGAAAACTGGCAGGGAACATAAAAACTGACTGCAAAAGTTTTTATAGATATGTGAAGAGGAAAAGATTTGTTAAAACAAATGTAGGTCTCTTGCAGTCAGAAACAGGTGAATTGATCATGGGGAACAAGGGCATGGCAGGCCAATTGAATAACTACTTTGGTTCTGTCCTCACTAAGAAAGACATAAATAATCTGCCGGAAATAGCAAGGGTTTAAATGAGATGGAGGAACTGAGTGAAATCCAGGTTAGCCGGGAAGTGGTGTTAGGTAAATTGAATGGATTAAAGGGCGATAAATCCTCAGGGCCAGATAAGTTGCATCCCAGAGTACGTAAGGAAGTAGCCGCAGAAATAGTGGATGCATTAGTGATACTTTTTCAAAACTCTTTAGATTCTGGAGTAGTTCCTGAGGATCGGAGGGTAGCTAATGTAACCCCACTTTTTAAAAAGGGAGGGAGAGAGAAAACGGGGAATTACAGACCAGTTATTCTAACATCGGTGGTGGGGAATATTCTGGAGTCAGTTATTAAATATGGGATAACAGCACATTTGGAAAGTGGTGAATTAATTGGACAAAGTCAGCATGGATTTATGAAAGATAAATCATGTCTCACGAATCTTATAGAATTTTTCGAGGATGTAACTAGTAGCGTGGATAAGGGAGAACCAGTGGATGTGTTATATCTGGACTTTCAGAAGGCTTTTGACAAGGTACCACATAAGAGATTAGTATACAAACTTAAAGCACACGGTATTGGGGTTCAATATTGATGTGGATAGAGAACTGGCTGCAAACAGGAAGCAAAGAGTAGGAGTAAACGGGTCCTTTTCAGAATGGCAGGCAGTGACTAGTGGGGTACCGCAAGGCTCAGTGCTGGGACCCCAGCTATTTACAATATATATTAATGATCTGGATGAGGGAATTGAATGCAACATCTCCCAGTTGCGGATGACACAAAGCTGGGGGGCAGTGTTAGCTGTGAGGAGAATGCTAGGAGGCTGCAAGGTGACTTGGATAGGCTGGGTGAGTGGGCAAATTCATGCAGATGCAGTATAATGTGGATAAATGTGAGGTTATCCACATTGGTGGCAAAAACAGGAAAGTAGACTATTATCTAAATGGTGGCCGATTAGGAAAAGGGGAGATGCAACGAGATCTGGGTGACATGGTACACCAGTCATTGACAGTGGGCATGCAGGTGCAGCAGGCAGTGAAGAAAGCAAATGGTATGTTAGCATTCATAGCAAAAGGATTTGAGTATAAGAGCAGGGAGGTTCTACTGTAGTTGTACAGAGTCTTGGTGAGACCACACCTATAGTATTGCGTACAGTTTTGGTCTCCTAACCTGAGGAAAGACATTCTTGCCATAGTGGGAGTACAGAGAAGGTTCACCAGACTGATTCCTGGGATGGCAGGACTCTCATATGAAGAAAGAGTGGATAGAGTCAGCTTGTACTCGCTAGAATTTAGAAGATTGAGGGGGGATCTTATAGAAACTTACAAAATTCTTAAGGGGTTGGACGGACTAGATGCAGGAAGATTATTCCCGATGTTGGGGAAGTCCAGAACTAGGGGTCACAGTTTAAGGATAAGAGGGAAATCTTTTAGGACCGAGATGAGAAAATCATTATTTACACAGAGAGTGGCGAATCTGTGGAATTCTCTGCCACAGAAGGTAGTTGAGGCCAGTTCATTGGCTATATTTAAGAGTGAGTTAGATGTGGCCCTTGTGGTTAAAGGGATCAGTGGGTATGGAGAGAAGGCAGGTACAGGATACTGAGTTAGATGATCAGCCATGATCATATTGAATGGCAGTGCAGGCTCAAAGGGCCGAATAGCCTACTGCTGCGCCTATTTTCTATGTTTTCTATGTTTCTATGTTTCTAAGCCAAAGCACCCAAGCCGCCATTTGCACCCAATCTGCCATTTGCAGTGCGCAGTGCCTTTCAACTTCAAGCCAAAGCACCCAAGCCACCATTTGCAGTAGCTGGGGCCCATGCGTGCACCCATAGCTACGCCTTGTATTTGGAGGAAATGGGAGGAGTCGAACATGAAGTTATTGAGGATAACTCTATGTTATCTTATTTAAAAATAAATTGGATAGGCATATGGATGAGAAGGGAATGGAGGGTTATGGTATGAGTGCAGGTAGGTGGGACTAAGGGGAAAAACAAAGTTGTTCGGCACGGACTTGTAGGGCCGAGATGGCCTGTTTCCGTGCTGTAATTGTTATATGGTTATATGGTTATATGATAAGGACCAGCTCCACTTGGCGGAGGAGAGTGTCAGTGGCTGGGTCGAGGGTCTGGTCGAGGAAGAACCGGAGGGCTTTGAGACCATCCTGGTGGGGGATGGAGGTGTAGAGTGACTGGACATCCATGGCGAAGATGAGGGGGTGAGGGCCTAGAGAATAGAATGCGCGGAGATGACGGAGATTACCTGAGATGTCTTGAACATAGATAGGGAGGGATTTAACCAATGGGGATAGGATGGCGTCAAGGTATTTGGAAATGAGTTTGGTGGGGCACGAACAGGCAGAGACAAGGGGTGGGGGGGTGAGAGGGCTGTGGTGTGGGTGGGGAAGAGCAGGGGTCACATAGTTAGAGGGGGATGGGGAAGGCTCAGTGGAACTGCCACTGAGGTAGACCAGGCTGGGTCGACTGGCACTAGGCCCCAGTGGAGTCAAACCCAGGAGAGTGTGAGTAAGCAGCGTGAAGGCTTCAGGCCCAGTGGAGAGTCCAGGCTCCAGGTAAGACGACGGCTGTGGGTTGCTGGAGGGAGGTGGAGTGGCGAGGGTCAACGGGCCGGATGCAGGAGTCGATGGGCAGTTGAGTCGGGGCCCGCGGGCGATGTGTGGGAGGGAGGGAGGGAGGGAGGGAGGTCCCGGTGGGCGGATGGTCGGTGGAGCGGCGCGGCGCGGCCAGCCCGGGAAGGTGACGAGATGGGTCGGGTGCGGTGCGGTGGCAATGCTGGGGGAGCCCCGGTCCGGCGGCAATGCCCGGTTGGTCGGGTCCAGCGGTGATGCCCGGTTGGTCGGGTCCAGCAGTGATGCCCGGTTGCTCGGGTCCAGCGGTGATGCCCGGTTGGTCGGGTCCAGCGGTGATGCCCGGTTGGTCAGGTCCAGCGGCGTTATTGGACGGGCCCAGTGCGAAGGCGATGCTCAGTGGCCCCGGTCTGGTGGCGACGCTGGATGGGCCCAGTGGGACGGCGACGTTGGGTGGGCCCGGTGCGGCTGGGATGTTCTGCCGGCCCAGTGCAATGGTGATGTCTGGTGGGCCTGGTGCGGCGATGTGGCTGGACGGTCCCGGGGGGGCGTCGAGGGTTGGAGGAATCGGCGAGGGGGAGAAAGTCCAAGTTACCGAAGCGGCGGGGCTGGGCGTCATCAGTAGGCAGGTGAGGGTCAGCGGCAGCATCGACGTGGAGGTCGGTGAAGGCGGCGTCCTGGTGAGTATTGAAGTCGCTCCTCATGGCCAAGATGGCGTCGCGGGACTCGGGCAGGTGATGCGGACTTGGGGCCCGGAGTCTGCGGTTGTCGCGGGGTGTCAGGAGCAGCCTGGAGGCGGGATAATTTGAGGTCCTTGGTGGAGTTGAGGTAGGCCAGGAATTGTTGATTGAAGAGGTGGATCTTCCGGCGGATAAAATGTAATTGGAGTCCGTTGCAGGTATGGGTTAGTGAGGCCTGAAGTTCAGGGAGTGTCAATGTGAGGTCCTGCTGGTGCCGGCGCATTGCGGCCAGGGTGGATCTCAGTGCCCGGTTGGAGAATTGTTGAGTATGCCGGTGGATAGCCAGTCGGTACCGATGGTCCGGTTGGGATCCGAACTGGGAGGTAGGGAACTGTAGCTGGAAGCCATGAGGTATGAGATGGAGGCGCAGGCTGGCCCCGAGGAAACAGATGTGGCTGTGGTATCGGGTCTGGGTAAGAATGTGGTCATAGAGTTGGAGGGCAGTTGAACTTATTGATGATTGGGATTACCTTTAACTCTATTTAATCGTCTGGGACTCCGCAACGAGGTAAGGGATTGGAATTAATTGAAGCCCGTAACAATACTGATCAAGCAACCTTCTGTTCATCAAGTATAATTGGCTTACAGCTGTGCTATTTAGGCCTTTGCACTATCAGAACTATACCTCATGCAAAAGAAGTAAGCACTCAAGTACCATGTGGTCATTGTTACCAGCTCTATGCTACTCCACTAAATCAGTAAATCTTTAATTAAATTACAAACTGATGCTATTGTTCAGGATGAGAAATTGCTCATGCCATCTAGTTACATATGTGGATGGTAGAGTTACCAATTCCTCAGTTACATGGTATCAACTACCTATAGACACTGGGCGCATTCTGGGGATTAAAGGTTTATGTGAAAATGCCCATCTGCATGCTCTAGTCCAAGTTGATACACTTCGGTGGTGGCAAATGTCTGTTTACATTGGTGCAAACAAGTCAAAATATCCGGTGATAGTTTACCCAAAACTCATTACGGTACACAATATGGGTGTTGAAAGAAAAGTATTAAAATACATTGTGAACATTAAGGACCAAAAAGATATAACCATATCAACCATATAACAATTACAGCACGGAAACAAGCCATTTCGACCCTTCATGCCGCACACGTATTCTCCCCTAGTCCCATATACCTGGGCTCAGACCATAACCCTCCATTCCTTTCCCGTCCATATAACTATCCAATTTATTTTTAAATGATAAAAACGAACCTGCCTCCACCACCTTCACTGGAAGCTCATTCCACACAGCCACCACTCTCTGAGTAAAGAACTTCCCCCTCATGTTACCCCTAAACTTCAGTCCCTTAATTGTCAAGCCATGTCCCCTTGTTTGAATATTCCCTACTCTCAGTGGGAAAAGCTTATCCACGTCAACTCTGTCTATCCCTCTCATCATTTTAAAAACCTCTATCAAGTCACCCCTTAACCTTCTGTGCTCCAAAGAATAAAGCCCTAACTTGTTCAACCTTTCTCTGTAACTTAGTTGCTGAAACCCAGGCAACATTCTAGTAAATCCCCTCTGTACTCTCTCTATTTTGTTGACATCCTTCCAATAATTAGGCGACCAAATTTGTGCACCATACTCCAGAATTGGCCTCACCAATGCCTTGTACAATTTTAACATTACATCCCAACTTCTATACTCAATGCTCTGATTTATAAATGCCAGTGCACCAAAAGCTTTTTTTACCATCCTATCTACATGAGATTCTACTTTCAGGGAACTGTGCACAGTTATTCCCAAATCCCTCTGTTCACCTGCATTCTTCAATTCCCTACCATTTACCATGTACGTCCTATTTTGATTTGTCCTGCCAAGATGTAGCACCTCACTTATCAGCATTAAACTCCATCTGCCATCTTTCAGCCCACTCTTCCAACTGGCATAAATCTCTCTGTAGACTTTGAATATCTACTTCATTATCCACAACCCCACCTATCTTAGTATCATCTGCATACTTACTGATCCAATTTACCACACCATCATCCAGAGTATTGATGTACATGACAAACAACAGTGAACCCAACACAGATCCCTGTGGCACCCCACTAGTCACTGGCCTCCAACCTGACAAACAACCATCCACCATTACTCTCTGGCATCTCTCATTCAGCCACTGTTGAATTCATCTTGCTACTCCATCATTAATACCCAACCATTGAATCTTCTTAACCAACCTTCCATGAGGAAACTTGTCAAAGGCCTTACCGAAGTCCATATACACAACATCCACTGCTTTACCCTCATCAATTTCCCGAGTAACCTCTCTACCTAACTGCCTAAATTATTCTTTCAGGACCTCTTCTCTTTTTCTACCTATGTCGTTGGTACCTATATGTACCACGACCTCAGGCTCCTCTCCCTCCCAATTCAGGATTTCTTGGACACGTTCAGACACATCCCTGACCCTGGCACCAGGGAGGCAAACTACCATCCGGGACTCCTGTCTGCGTCCACAGAATCGCCTATCCGACCCCCTGACTATAGAGTCCCCTATTACAATTGCCCTCCTCTTCTTTTCCTTACCCTTCTGAGCAACAGGACCGGCCTTTGTGCCAGAGTCCCGGCCGCTGTCGCTGCCCCCAGGTAGGCTGTCTCCCCCACTCTTACTCAAACATGAGTACTTATTTCTAAGGTGTACAGCCACCGGGGTACTTACCAGTCCCTGCCTCTGCCCGTTGCCCTTCCTAACTGTGACCCAGTTTTCTGTCTCTCGTGGTCTTGGAGTGACTACCTCCCTGTAACTCCTTTCTATGACCTCCTCGCTCTCCCTGAGCAGACAGAGGTCATCGAGTTGCTGTTCCAGGTCCTAACACGGTCCTTTATAAGCCCCATCTCGACGCACCTGGCGCAGATGTGGACGTCTGGAGGGCACTCCGACTCCATGACCTCCCACATCTGACATCCAGAACAGTAAACTGCCCTGGCCCTCATTCTCCCCCTTATCCGAATACAATAAAGCCTTACCCGGGATACAAGCTAATCAGCTGCTTCCTCTAGTCCATTCGACCAACCAGCCCCCTTAATTTGAAGTGTGATCTGCGAATGGAACGTTGCAGACTTTGGCTCCTCCTCCCTCACCAACGGCTCCTGGGCTTCTGCTGAAACAAGCCCCGTGATGGGTTTTACACTCACCACACGGAGGTCGCTCCTCCCTCACCAACGGCTCCTGGGCCTCTGTTGGTACAAGCCCCGCGAATATGTGGCATATCGGTAGCGTTCGTTACATTCTAGCTACACTAGGAAGAATGTTCTTTTATGTCTTCCTCCATTTCTGCCTCAACAGACGGGTTTGCAAAATTCAGCAAGTTCCCGCCTCAGGCATTTTTATAGTGCCTGCCAGGCTTAGCCAGCCATGGTTCCCACTGATGTGGGGAATGATAGAACCATATATGGTTATTCTAGACACAAGTATTGGTCTAGCCGTGATGCAGGAAACCGTCCTCAGCATGATATAATCAATTCTTTGTATTACAGAGACTGAGAAGACCGTTCCTGCGGCTGGGGTTGTTAAACCAACCATGAAAGTGCTCACTGCAGATCGCAGGGATATCACCAAAAAATATCAATATTTCCTCATAAGGAGATGGGAGGTATTAGTTTTACAATTATATTACATATTCGGCACGGATGAATGACGTCTTGTAGTTCAGGCTCATATGAGGGCTTGACAAATCATGATGTCTAAAGTGCCATCTACCATACCTAAGTGCTTCATCATACTGGCTGAAAGGAGTAGAATCCACTTTGGGGGGTCGCCCTCTGAGCTCTAGATTATGAAGAAAATCTGCAACTCGAAAAACTCCCAGGCCTAGGGACGCAGTGATATGGGGTGTTAACGTTGTGCCACGTCGCTTCACTGAAGGGCTCCAGCTACATCCCTGTCCTTGGGCTAACTCACTTATAAGTGGTTACGCTCATAGCCCTGCATGTAGCACTACGGGTCTTGTCATTACATAAACCTTGACTGGATAGGATGATTATATCTGCAGGCTAAATAACACTTATGTTATGACTTAGTCAAGCAATATAGACCAGGGGCACCAGATCTCAAACTAGATGTTCACATATCCCATGAACCTTCGATTGTGTATGGTCACACATCTACACCAGAATGTTAGATCACTAGAGCGTAGAGACTCTGAACTAGCAATATTGTTAGTTACATCTAGCGTCAAAAGAAGGTATCACTTCAGACCATCTTCAGGTGGTTATGGGTCTGGCTTATACAGGAGTAAATACTGACATTTCAAATCACTCCACAAAGGCTGTAACAACCTCAGCAGCAGGGTGATGGAAGTTAGCGGGACCGCATCCTGGCGGTTGCAGGATGGTCAATCTAGCAATTTTCTACACATTTAGTACTAACCCATTATCAGATCGGGGGAATTTATGAACTCTATGTTAAGTTCTGTTCATAGTTCCTCCTGGGTAAGGGAGGTTACTATTGTCATTACTCATGTCTGAATATGATAACATACTTCCTCCCCTGGTCAACTAAGGCAATGAGTGAAGCATGGACTTGTTCCTCGGCATGAAATCACAGATCTTTAAAATCTTCACGTAGTCACTCACGTGACTCCGAAGTAAAATAGTAAGATTAAACGAGAACTTAACAGTTTTAAGTTTGATCTTTATTTTATGAGGAGTTACGACGAGGGATTACGTGCCTTCCGCTCCCGCCCTCTATCATAAAGGTCAACTGGTATTCTAGTTCTTCTTATCTTACTATGTTTATTTCATCTACTGTTGTCTGTGACTTCACACCGCTGCTTTGAAGAATGTCGCGCATGCATGCTGGACGGGGTCTTCACGTAATCCCTCATCGTAACTCCTCATAAAATAAAGATCAAACTTCAAACTGGTAAGTTTTCGTTTAATCTTACTATTTTTTATTGTATTAAATTGGAACAAGTGCATAGAATGTGGAACCCTGGCTAGTAAGAAAGTAAAAGAACAGGGGATGTGATTAATATTTACCTCCAGGTTTACTTGAATAAAACCACAAAAATATATATTTTTGATCATTCAAAGATGATAAGGATGAATAGAATTTGTTTTTTTAAATGTGTTTGGAAACCTGGTCACAGTTGTACTGTGAAGATACTGGTCTCCAGATGGGTATAAAGGTGAAGAAGAAAGTGAAAAGGAATTATATTTTATGATATCAGAACTGGCAATGCATAATAATCAGGAAAGACGGACTATTTTGACTGTTTTACTGAAAACCTCCAAAAAGTCGGCAATATTGACGAAGTTTTGAATTGCCTTTCATATTCATTCTCAAACCTCTCTCACTTTGAGGACCTGCCTTGTAATGTCCCCCTGAGTTTTAATTGTTAGATCACCGGGTGGCGCCCGGAATGGCTGCCTGGCCAACAGTCTGTCTATCCCTTCATTCTTTGTGTTTTAATAGTATGTGTTAAATGTATGTTTTAGTGTTCTTTAGCTTGTTTTATGTGGTGGGTACGTGAGGGGGAAGCTGCAGAGCTTTGAAAACCCCGATGAGGGGGCTTTTGATCGCCCCAATGGACGGCCCGACCACGGTGAAAAATGAGGAAAGAAGATTAGACTTTACTGCCTTCCATCACAGTGAGGAATGTGGAGAATCCACTGTGGTGGATGTTTATGTTAACTTTTATGTAGTTGTGTGGCTTGCTGCTTTTTTTCGTATGGCTGTATGGTAATTTGCATATCACTGTACCTGAATTGGTACACGTGATAATACACAGACCTGTGAACCTTTGAAATGCTATGACCTTGAATTGCTGACGAGTCTACAAAACATGTCAATTATTCTCCAGCAAATATTGGATTTAGACCAACACCTCCTTAGAATAGAAGGTAGACTTCCAATGGGAATGTCAGGAATATGGCATTGAGGATCTGTGGAATGTAATGCGGTCTATCAAAAGTCTCTGATAGACTCTCATGTTGCATTAGCTCTGATGTTGGCAAATCAACCTTTAGATTCCCTGAGGTTTTCCAAATACATTCCCAGCATTTTTCAGAAAACATTTTGCTGAGGCCATACTTTAAGTGTCTGTGTAGGAAGGAATTGCAGATGCTGGCCAACGTTTCGCTGAACACCTTTGCTCAGTCCTCCTGGACCTACCTGATCTCCCGGTTGCCAAATATTTTAATTCCCCTTCCCATTCGCACACAGGCCTTTCAGTCCTGGGCCTCCTCCATTGCCAGAGTGAGGCCAAATGCAAATTGGAGGAACATCTTTTCATATTTCGCTTGGGCAGCTTACAACCCAGTGGTGTGAATATAGATTTATCTCACTTCAAGTAACCCCTTGTATCCCCCCTCTCTCCATCCAACCAAGGAGTACCAGCTTCAGTCGTCTTGTTGAGTTTCATTGTCTGTACTCATTCTCACCTAGCCCACAGCTAACAATGACCTGTTTCTTTTATCATTGTTACTTTTTATGGATATATATTTCATTCATTTCTTCTATATATCTCTACATCCCGGTCAATGTCTCTCATTTCCCTTTCCCCTGACTCTCAGTCTGAAGAAGGGTCTCAACCCGAAACGCCACCTATTCCTTCCCTCCAGAGATGCTGACTGACCCGTTGAATTACTCCGGCCTTTTGTGTGCATATTGGGTGTGACACTGATTTGGTATGAAAATAACAAGGTTTGCGGCAACAAATGCAGGTGATGATGTGGAAGGGGAAACACCTCTCAATAAGTGCATGCAAAGTTAAGATGAAGTTATGGCAAAGTTGCCTTGGTGTGGCGTTCCGTAATCATGCATCCTCATGTCCTCATATTACACACAAAATATTCCATATTCAAGAGAAAGAAACTGGGTATCTAATTGGACTCCAGTGGAAAACAAGCAGAAGATTTCAATAAAAATCAAAGTCAAGCAGGGAATTCATTTTGGGATCACTGTCCTAGAACCCTGACCATGTGGCACGGCAACATAATCTCCTTTGAAGCTCAGCATGATACCAGCTGGTGCATGGGAAGCTGTAGAGGAGAAGAGCCTTTAGCAATGATGGGATGTGTAAGCTAACAGAACCAATTCAAAGAGGCACAGTGTTGTATTAGCTCCTGCTGATCGGTAATTAGACCTCATGAAGCTTTTAGTGATGTTTGCGAAGGCCAACATTTATATTTGCGTTCGTCAACACCATTATTGTGGTGTTATTGTCATGAAGCACCAGTACAATTATTCTAAACATTCTGAGCCTTCAACAGCTAAGAATTGCCCCCAACATCAAAGCTGGTGGATGCTGTACTGAATAAGCATGGCCCAATGAACTGGCAGTAAAAAACACCACACTGGGATGATTAGTCCTATGTCTGTTCCTTTAGAGCAGGAATTAATGCATCATTGCCCCTGATAATAGAGACCAGTAGCAAACTGTACAGATACAGTCAATATTTATTTATTTGCCTACAATCATCAATAACCAGGTGTGAGACCTGACCTGAGAGCTCGGGCAGCAGTAGAGTTGCTGCCTTACAGCGCCAGAAATCCGGGTTTGATCCTGACTATGGGTTCTGTCTGTATGTTTTCCCTGTGACCTGGGTGTAGGGTTGCCTACTTTCTCAAATATGGGACAAAAGATTAAAATAAGGGACAAATTCCCGACGGCAATTCGTTGACCGACTTTAATGATATTGGCCCAGGCGCTGGACTGCACACAAAGCCCAGCCATCGGGCCAGCTGAGGAGTTTAGGCCCACGTGATGTCGGGCGCAAAGGCCGGCACCCCATCCAACTCATGAACCGATGATTGGCCATGAGAAGCGAAGGTCCGAAGGTTTGACAGTTGTCCGGGCTTCCAAATGACGGGGCCACGGGCGAGGCGCTGCTGCTGTACTCCATGGGCTGCACTACGTCGGGACGGGCAAAGCGAGGCCGAACGCAGCGCTACAACACAACAGCCCCCTCGACCCGAATAGCAGCAGTCAAATACGGGACAAGGGCGGTCCCATATGGGATAAACAAATGTTGCCAAATATACGGGATGTCCTGGCTAATACAGGACAGTTGGCAACCCGACCCCGAATGTGGCGAAATTATTCGTAGAGCCGGTAATTGTGACTTTGAACAATTTGCCGAAGTCTGCGAGCTTTTACTTCTTTCCGGAAGTTTCAGTTGCATTTGGATTGAAATGCGAGTAGCACCTCCTCTTTTCCCCTTAAAGTATCCACTGGTGAAATAAACTAAGGCAAAGCTGTTTACTTGAGTGGTTCATCAACACACACACACACACAAACACAGAGTGAGCAAGGGCAGCAGGCAGACAGCAGCAAGCAAGTACAAGGAGGAATTATTGTCTTTTCTTTTCAACTTTGAAAATCTCCCAAAATGGAAGTGTACCGTTCCCAGAGGCATTGCAATACCAGGTCAATGCATGGAGTGCACAGAGCAAGCCCCTATTCAAAAAATCAAATTCTTGGTCCTCCAAAATATTCCAAATGGAATTTAAACTGGAGGTGGTGAAGGGAGGCCTTCAGCCAGAAAGTTATTGGGAAGAAAGAGCCACTTTAAATTTAGTTGCATCTGGTTGGGTAACTATAGTTGGGTGGAGATTATTCCATGCTTTAATATGTGGTTCCTAGATAAGGAATATATAAGAGATTAAACTGATAAGAACAGATTTTAAACAATAAATCAAAATAGACTTTATTCAGATAATAAACATATACTATACATGAACCGTGCAAAAAAATTCATCCAACATTTTCCGACTGATCTTAGCGAAAAGGCCAAGAAGTGATACGTAGAACTGCTCGCACCCTTTCACATCCTGCGTGCCCTCCCACTTCTGAACCAGACTGAGGGCATGTAAAGGCCTCCCTCGCCGGATCCTCGCCAGCCCAGCCACTGTTTGGAAGCACTTGGATTTGAATAGAACTGCAACAAATTGTCTCATACTCTAAGTAGTTTTGCTCCCTGACTTTACAACAGGAAATTTGATGACAAATACACTTTAGAACAGGACCTTCTAATCAGCGACATTGATGACAAATACACTTTACAACTGATAATACACTGCACGATTATTGTCCAGGATTAAAGTTACACATAAACCCATTTCATCAGATGTAATTAGTGGAACATCCTTAACATAATTCCGGCACATAACTCCTCCACTGTGGCGAGTATTAGTAATAAAGGATCAGGCTCTGGCCATTTATCAATTGAAGTTTATTAAGCCATTCCATTAGATCACAACACGCTCAGTCACAAAGAGCTCAAGTCTGGAAAATGAGCCAGTAAAGCTTTTGAGAAAGGAATCTGAATCTGAACTGGCCCTTTTATCTTCCTTATTTCACTCCTAAAGGGTTCACATTATCAGCGATTGATTCTTCAACAGAGGAGATATTTATTCTGTGTCACAAACATAAGAATCAGGAGCGGGAGGCGGCCAGTTACTCCTTGAGCTGTTCCTCGGGAACTCCTCTAATCTGATTCTAGTTTTAACTTCTTGTGATGACAAACTATTGAGCAGATAGCAGCCTGAGATTTGTAAAATCAAGTGTATAACACGAAGCCCATACATTATATTAAACCTGCACAAAGATTAAATGACCAGTGAAATATTCTGTATAATTAAGGTCACCCAATGGATATAAAGGATGTGAGGTCTTAGTTTAGTTGAGTTTACACATACAGCGCAGAAACAGAGCCAGCACCGACCGCGATCCCTGCACTTTAACACTATCCTATACACACGAAGGGCAATTTACACATACACCAAGCCAATTAACCTGCAAACCTGTACGTCTTTGGAGTGTGGGAGGAAAGCGAAGATCATGGACATAACCCATGCGGTCACAGGGAGAACGTACAAACTCCGTACAGACAGCACCCGTAGTCAGGATCGAACCCGGGTCTCTGGTGCTGCAAGCCGCTGCTCCACTATGCAAACCTTATCGGACAAGATGCACAAAGGGATTATTAGAAAGGTTCTAAGAATGAGGAATGTCAATATAATGGTTACACCGTTGAAGATAGGAATCGTCTTAGAACAAAAATGCTTGAGGGTGATATTGATAGAATCCTACAAGATAAGAAGGTTTAAATAGAGGAGAGAAGGGGAAACTGATTCTCTTACCAGAAGGCTCAAGACCACGGATATAGATTTAAAGTTTGGAGAAAAGGATACATAAAGAAAACACTCTTTGTCAAAAGTATTTGTGATCAAGAAAGCATGCCAACCTGACAAGCAATGTATCTAAACTGGAGATGGGTAGCTATTTGAAGTACTTGTAAAGTTTTAGTTAAGTAAACGTCATTTGTTTTTGCTCAGTCAATGGGTAACCTTGCCATTTTGATGTACCATGAATTATCTGTATCCACATTTAGTTGTCAGAATGAAGGAGCACACACTGTATTGTGTAATTTGCATGTAGCCCTAACCTGCACTGATCCAAACATAGTTAATTCCCAAATCATCTCAATGATTGATTGTTTGAACGCTTGGCTCATCATCCATCTTCTTATCCTTTCATGCTCTCACAGTCATCAGCTCTGTCCTTGCCTAGATCAACATATTCCCATCTCCTAACCAACCTGACGTTACCACACTGATGATGAGACCCCATACATTCCTGTACACTTCCTCTGCCTTTAGTTACAGCTTCAAGCCCATTGCTCATATTCTCCTCTCCAATGAGGCTAATCTTTGCTGCTCTCCGTATCTCTCTTATTAAACTAACCTTGTCAAGCTCTTCCTCCAGGTACCATTTTCAATATTTCAATTCTCACATTAGCATTACTAAAGGCCTCATGTTTCCCCTCTTCCTTCTTCACCCTTCACCCCACCAGCCTCTGCATCCAATACATCATCCTCCGACATTTCCGTCACCTCCAATATGATCCCACCACTAACCACATCTTCCCAGCTCCACCTCTTTCCACCTTCCGCAAAGGTCACAACCTCTGAAATCCTTGGTTCACTCATCCTTTCCCATCCAAACCACCCCCTTCCCAGTACAGTTCCCCTGCAACCACAGGAGATGCAACATCTGTCCCTATACGTCCCCCCTCAACTCCATCCAGGGACCCCAACATTCCTTTCAGGTAAGGCAGAAGACATGCACCTCTTTGAACCTCATCTGCTGCATCCGGTGTTCCCGATGTGGCCTCCTGTACATCGCGAGACCAAACATAGACTTGGAGATCACGTCCCCAAACACTTGCGCTCCATCTGCTAGGGGCCTACTGGATCTCTTGGTTGCTAACCACATTAACTCCCTTCCCATTCCACACTGACCTCTCTGGCCTGGACATCCTCCATTGTCAGAGTTGGCCAAACACCAAGTGGAGAAACAGCACCTTATATTCTCCGGGTTCATCTACATTCCTACCTCCGGTTTCACAATTCGCAACTCTCCAATCGTTCTGATTTTTTATCTTTGTCCTTGGTCCAAACATCCAGTTTAGTTTAGTTTACTATTGTCAGATGTACAGTAAAACGTTTTTTGTTGCATGCCATCTAGTCAAAGAACAGACTCTACATAATTACAATCAGGGCATCCAGTGTACAGATAAAGGTAAAACAGATAAAGGGTATAACAATTATGTCAGATAAAGTCTGATAATGTCCAATTAAAGATCGTTCAAAGGTCTCCATTGACGAAGATGGAAGGTCAGGACCGTACTCCAATTGGTGAGAGGACAGTTCAATTGCCTCATAACAGCCGGGAACAAACTGTCCTTGAATCTGGAGGTGTGCATTTTCAAATTTCTGTACCAATTGCATAAAGGCAGATTGGAGAAGAGGGAGCGGCCTGGGTGAGACTGGTCCTTGGTTATGCTGGTTGATCGGCCTAACAGAAACCCTCACCTGTGTACAGCTATTGTACTATGACACACCCTGTCTTGCCCCTCCTCTCTTCTAGATTTAGGAGGGTATATGGGGAAGGGGGGGACCTGGAGCGGGAAACTTAGCGCCCTTCACGTGGTGATTATTATACCTTGGGTACGCCAGCAAAGAATTTCACTGTGACTTGTCAATATAGATGTCCACCTACGACACACACCCACGACAACCTACTGTACGTCCATCCGTGACAAGGTACGACAATTCAGTCGCCGGTACCTGTCGCCGGTTGAAGTAGGTTGATGCAGGTAGTCGCCAATGGAATTCACCAAAGTCAGCACCGGCGACAACCTACCTCATCCTGGCGACAACCTATGTCATCCTGGTGACAACCTACAACAAGCCAACTGTCACCGACTGTCGCCGAAAAGTCTTGAACATTTCAAAGTCTAATGGCGACCAGAAAAACGCTACAATTCTTTAGGCGAATGTGGAGCCTACTCACGACCATACAGGCGACACTCCGGCGACAATGTGGCGACAGCCTTGTCACCTGTAGTCACCTAAAAAATTGCCTAAGCGGGACAGGCAGCATTTCTGGAGAGAAGGAATGGGTGATGTTTTGGGTCGAGACCCTTCTTTAGCTCATATTCTCAACTCCAATGAGGCTAATCTTTGTTTAAGGATGGGATAGGATAAGTGTAAGACAGGATGCGAGTATGTATCATTTGTTAGAGAGAATTAATCGTTTGTAGTTTCCTTTATTTAGAAGATACTGGTGGCACAGGTGGTGAGTGCAGGTATTGATGAGTTGTTCTGGGATACCCGAACCAACTGTTGGGCCTTATCGAGGTGGCGTGGGGCCTAACTCAATGAAACACCAGTGAAGGGAGATGCCCACTTGATAACCCCAATGATATCCTTGCATCTACAGGATCAGCTGGTATATGCTTGGAGTGTGTTATACTTCGCATAAGTTTGTATAATCATTTTAGATAGTACTTTGGCTTTGGGCTTGGGTGCTTGCTTATCCTGGTGTTATAGCACGTACGTTGCGTTTTAATTGTAATTTACTCTTAGGAACTCTTTTATTTAACTATATTTGCCAAGGTCTTCCTTTAGGTACCATTAACAATTCTGACATTACCAATACCAGAGCTTTTATTTGTAATGCTCATGTTTATAACCGGAAGTGGCGGCGCTGGTGAACGGCTGCGGTTCGCCTGCAGTCCGTTTGCTTTTACTTTTTTGTGTTGTTTTTTTCGTTTTGTCTAGTTATGTTTTTGGTTTTAGGTTGTGTTTATGTGGGGGGGTGAAACGGGGCTTGCTGTCTCTCCCTTGGGGGAATACGACTTTTTTGTCGTATCCCTCTTCTCTGCCTGAGTCTGCGCTGAGGCCCAATGGCGGAGCTGGCGACCTCGAGACTCTGGAGGCAGCCAGTCAGGACTTGCCCTGGGCTCGCTCCCGTGAGGGCGGCCCGGCTCGGGGCTGGAACGGCGCTCCCGTGAGGGGCTGTGACGCTCCCGTGAGGGCGGCCTGGTGCGGGGCTGAGACTCTCCCGTGAGGGGCTGTGGTGCTCCCGTCGGGGCGGCCCAGCTCGAGGGAGGAACAGCACTCCCGTCGGGGCGGCCCAGCTCGAGGGAGGAACGGCACTCACGTGAGGGCGATCCGGCTCGGGGCTGGAACGGTGCTCCGGTGGCTGGGACGGCGTTCTGGCGGCGGTGACCTGAGTCCGGGGTTCAGCCGCGGGCCGGCGGCTGCGAGTGCTGGACTGGAGGGCGGCAGCTTCGACCACCCCGGGCCGCGGTGTTTGAGCCGGCCCGTTTGCGGGGTTCGGTGAGCCGCGGGACTGTTTGTGCCATCGCCCGGTGGGGAATCGCCTCAGCGCAGAGGGAGAAGAGGAGGGAAGAGACTGCAGCCCTAAGATTTTTGCCTCCATCACAGTGAGGAGGTGCTTGGAGGACCCACTGTGGTGGATGTTAATTTGTGTTTATTGTTGTTTATTATTGTATGATTGTATGTATGACTACAGGCACGAAATTTCGTTCAGACCGTAAGGTCTGAATGACAATAAAGGTATTTTACTTCGGAGTCACGTGAGTGACTTCGTGAAGAACCCCGCTTCCACGCATGCGTGTCATATCGCTACACGCATTGCAACGAGTCACACAGAGGGGGAACGACGTTCCCCAAGCGGGAGAATTTGAAAGTTGGGAACAGCAGGTAAGAGACTCTGCGTTCCTTTTTTCTACTTACCTTTTAGGTGGCTGCGGAAAGCTGGCGGGGGAGACCCGTGGAGTGCAAGCAGCCGGCAGCAACAACAGCACGAGTTTTTTCCCTGGAGGGGAACAACCTGTGCCCGACTTTGCTCCCGCACCGGCAAAATTCACTTCTCGGCCGGGCGGGAAGCAAGCAAAGAGGTCCCGTATGCCAGTCTCAAGCGAGACTGGCTTGGAGCAGTCGCTAGCGGCCAGCGCGGAGGCAGCAGGACAGAGAGCAGGGACCAGCGCTGTAAGTACCTGGGGTACACAGCAGGGCTGGAAACGCTCAGCGAGTGCAGCGGCACTAATGGAGCTAGGAACTGGACGTCCGGGCCGAAAACCTTCTTCAAAAGGTAAGCACCGGGGTTGGTCCAAGGGGTCCCTAGGTACAGCCGGGTTTTACCGGCTGCGGAACTGCCGCGAAGGACCAGGGCCGTGAACTCCGGGGTCGGTCCGAGCGGCTCAAACCCAACACACAGGGAACGACGTGGGAGCACTCCGGAGCCGACACAGCCCCAAAGACCGACGCTACATGGGCCTGGGGCTGTGGAACAGGTAGGAGAATTCCTTACCTTTCTTATTCTTTCCAGGAAGGCTGACGAGCTGCCGTTTCTACAGCAGCAGTCAGCCAGCAACGGAAGTCGGCACCACTGTCTCCCAGAACGGGAGCGAGTGCCAACTTCACCCCATACGGGGTGAAGGGAAAAACAGAGCCAACAACCCACAAAACAGTGGGTTGTATTAGGGCTCTGGCACTTTTAAAATTAACGGAGAAGGACCAGCCCCTTAAACACCGGGGTCGGTCCGAGCGGTTCAAACCCGACACGCAGGGAACAACGGAGAATGAAAAGTCGGGAACAGCAGGTAGGAGACTCTGCGTTTCCTTCCACTTACCTTTAGGTGCAGACATGGACTGGGTCCATGTAAGGTGCTGGCAGCGGCAGGAGCACTGGCAGTGGCAGGAGCAGCAGCGGCAGGAGCAGCAGCGGCAGGAGCAGCAGCGGCAGGAGCGGCAGCGGCAGCCGGCAGCGGTAGGAGCAACATGGGCACATCGACGGAGGGGGAAAACATCTGTGCCCAACTTCGCTCAAGCACGGTGAGAAAATTCATTTCTCAGCAGCAGCAGTAACGGCCAGCGCCGAGGCCAAGGACTTTGCAGTGCAGTTGACTGGCTGCAATCTACCACAAGGGACCAGTAATGTGAGTACCAGGGTCGGTCCCAGCGGGGTTTTAGTTACAGTAATCGCTTCTCGGCCTTTTGGCTAAGATCAAGTGTAGTATCTGTTCTTATCAGTTTAATATCTGATACGTCCCTTATCTAGGGACCATATATTAAATAAAAACTATAGTAGCTGTTATTATCAGTTTAATGTCTTATATGTCCCTTATCTAAGGACCATATAAGTAAGAGTGCCCAGAATTGAGGGCATTAGAGTGGGGTTGACCGGCTGCAATGACCACAAGGGGCCAGTACTGTCAGTACGGGGGTCGGTCCCAGGGGTCTAAGATAAAGGAGCAGCCAGGAGCGCTGAGAGCGTTGAAGCCGGGTTAAAGAAATAGATGGAATCAGCTGTGCCAGTTATCCTCCACACCGGCCATATCCACTCCACGGAAGGAAGGACAAAGCTGGAGAAGGAAGACCGTGGAACAACGGGCAGCCAGCAGCAGCCAGCGGCACTTGGATCATCCATAGTGGGATCAGCTGTGCCCGATGTCGGCCCCGCACCGGCCAGATCCAGGCGGCCGAGCGGTAAGGCTAGACACAAATCAAGCAAGGTAGTGGACTCAGGGGGTCCGACTTTGCATAAAACCGCCGGCAACCAGCGCCCGAGAGGGCTGGAGCGGGAAGAAGCGGTGTATGGAGCCTTGCTCCAACGTGATAAACCCACAGCAGTACCTCTTTGAGGGCTGCACAATGCTTCTACCCCATCAGAGGGGAGCACTGTGGGTCAGTTCTGGGTTGACTTGCAAGAGGGGTCCGCAGAACAAAAGACAAGTGGGCAGCAGTTAAGCCCCACATGGGTACCCCGTGCGGGACCCTAGAGATCTCTAACTCTAAAAAAGAGTAGGCAGGACCCTGATGGGCCAGATCCTGGTAATACAGCATCCCATGATCCTAACACAGCAGGGACTCTGCTGGACATGGTGGCTGATTACTTTAACCAAGTCAAACATGGGTAGACTTGGATCCAGGATGGCAATAGTATTACTATATGTCTGGCCACAAACGCCAACAAGGAAAATTTACAGACAGTGGCCAGACATCTGCCACCTGGCAACGGTGAGGCATTACAGGTGCCCAGTGTAAACCAATGCATTTGGCAGCAGATGGGGATGAACATCAGGAACCAGGACCTCAAGATCCACAGAACCTTAAAGGGATTGACGGAAGGCATCATAGCATACACCCGCACCCTGGACTAAACGTAGGTAACCAAAAGACCATCAAGACGCACCAGCTCTGTTTAGTAATATGCAATATGACCTGAACTACACGTGGAAGGCGGCCATTCAGCCAGCACTGGGACCCCAAAATATGCTACCATTTGCAAATAAAGAACCGTGTGTGGACAAAGCCAAGACACTGGGGCTCATCAAGGCCAGCGCAAGGGCCTATTTTGGAGCATGATACCAGCCACAGGCAAGGCCATAAAAAATGTGGCTCATACGAGTGGCAGTGCCAGAAATCAATATTACCCTGGAAGATGCGGAAGACTCAACCTCCCACATAACTCCGAACAAGAGATATCAAACCAGAACCTCCTTTTCAAAAAACCAAGGAAATAACACAACCACCGGTAACCATGGAGGTAGGTGGGTGGGGTTTTTTCTTCTGTTAAAATAGGGACCTACGATGGTAGGGGAGGTTGCAACACTACAGTTATGTATGGTATATAATCACTACAGATTCATATAATCTCAGCAGTATTCAGGGTTATCTGATAGGATTTACTCATCCCAATAACCACAGTACAACATACACCAGAAGGGCATTTTGTCCTTACCTAAACCAAACAATTCTAAAACTAGCTTCGCATTGTTATGTAAACAAAGCCATAGGGTGATGTATTTCCCCCGTTCGGCCCCATCAATGGGGTACTAGGGAAAATTCAACTACACTCGGCATCTGGAATTCTCAGAGTACCCGACTGACCTTCAAAATCATGGTATTCGGTCATACAGGGGATGGTGTTACAACCATGTTCCCTAATGAACATAGGGGGAAAAAAAAAAAAAAAAAAAAAAAAAAAAAAAAAAAGAAAAAAAAATTATGGATTTATCCAGTGACTGGAGGCAGTCATCCATGCCATAAGACTATGGATTTATTGATTTGTAGAGTCTAAAAGACCCACTACACGGCTTTCGGCTGTCAGACAGGACGATGAATCTCATCTCATCTGCACTAAGACTGTCAACACGGAAGCAGTACCTTGGACACATCAAGAAATGGGGCATATACTGCTTGGACAACAACCTCGACCAAAGGCCAAGAACTTTCTGGCCGTATTGGAATTTTAACAAGCCTCCATTATGATAATCGATGGAGCTACAGTGCCATCAATAGTGCCACAAGTGCACTCTCCAATTACCTATCACAAGGAACGGAGCGGCACGAGGTGGGAACGCACCCCTGGTAAGAAAACCAGGTACTCCGAAATCTGGGACGTGGGTGTCGTTTCTCAATATGCTGAGGAGCTTGTAGCTCATAACAGCGTTGTCACTTCAGTAACAGACCAGGAAGATGGTTATGCTCATGGTGTTATTTACCGCACAACAAGTCCAGCCATTAAGCAAACTGCGCCTGGACTCCCTGATCATCTCACCGAGAAACTGGTGTTGTCATACAGGATTTAATAAAAGAAAACAGATCGGTTTCCTTGGGTCAAGTGTTTGAATTTATAGTACACCCATATGGCAAACGACTGTGTATAGCAAGACACATCTAACAATACATAGAATATACTAAGAACATTCGAGGTCAGGAAATGGAGTTGTTTATCTCTTACAAGAAACCGCATGAAAGGGTTACGACTCAAACTATATTAAGGTGGCTCAAATAGGTCCTAAAAATGACACTAATGTTTTAACTCTCATTCCACCAGGGCTGCAGCAACATCCGCAGCAAAAATTGTACAGGTACCCACAGACCAAATCCTCAGAATGACAGGATGGTCATTCAAAAAGGGTTTTCCACAGGTTTTATAATAAACCAGTTATTTTTTGGAGCCATCATTTGTATTAAGAAAACATTTTATGTCCAACAGAATAATTGCCCGAAAGGTTACAGGGCTATGATTCTCAAATCTTAAAAAATGTTATATAATGTTTTCATTATACCACACAACTCTTTGTATAATTGTGTTTTAAAATTACTAATGATGCTCTCTCCCAATACCCAAGGCAGTTGTGAAGCATGGACTCGTTCCATGGCATGAGGTCACAGAGCTTTGAAATCTTCACGAAGTCACTCACGTGACTCCGAAGTAAAATAGTAAGATTAAACGAGAACTTACCAGTTTGAAGTTTGATCTGTATTTTATGAGGGTTACGATGAGGGATTTTGTGCCCTCCGCTCCCACCCTCTTATGATCATATCAAAAACTGGTATCTCTTTGATAATCTTACTATGTTAGATCATTATAGGTTCCTGTGACCTCACACCGCTGCTTTGAAGAATGACACGCATGCGTGGAAGCGGGGTTCTTCACGAAATCCCTCATCGTAACTCCTCATAAAATACAGATCAAACTTCAAACTGGTAAGTTCTCGTTTAATCTTACTATTCTATTGTATTCTATTCTATTCTATTCTATTCTATTCTATTCTATTTCCCCATTTCCTTCTTTTGAGGAGCAACATGATGTGATAAACTAAATAAATAAACACGTTACTCTTACTGTGATCAAAGGCCACCAAATTGCAGATAGAGTCATAGAGTCATAGTGTGATACAGCAGATAAACAAACACCTCGGCCCAACTGGCCCACACCGGCCAACATGTCCCAGCAACACTCGTCCCACCTGCATGCGTTTTGTTCATGTCCCTCCAAATCTGCCCTAGCTATGTACCTATCTAACTGTTTCTTAAACATCGGGTTGTCCCAGCCTTAACTACCTCATGTGAAAAGGTTACCGCTCAGCATCCTATCAAAGATTCCTATTATAAATAGTTTTTAGTTCAAGGAATCAAAAACATCAGAGTTTTTCTCTTGGGAATTTGAAGAGATTTGAAAAAGCTTTGATGTTTACGTTTAGAAATGTGAACACACCTCTAGAATTGCCCTGCATACACTGCTCATCAGTTTGCCGAGTTTCCAATGAATGTGTAGGCTTCTTCACGGGACTGAATCAGTAGCTAAAGTCTGCCAGGAAGCATAGTTCACATTTCAACAATTGTATTGTATTGTATAGTATTGTATTGTATTCAAATTTATTGTCATTGTCTCAATTTGAGACAACAAAATGAATTTCCCTTACAGGCAGTATCATAAAAAAAATCACAAAAAAAATAATAATAAATAAATAATAAAACATATTAAAAATAAAATTGAAATTGAATCAAAAAAAAGCACAGAAAGTCCACGACACAACATAACATAAATGGCACCAAGGTGAGGATGGCACCATAGTCCAGCCAGCCTCCCCTCCGTGTTCATCTGTGGTCGGGGCCTTCTGAGCACCCGCAGTTGCCGCCCCGGGTGGCCCGATGTTCAGGCCCCCACGCCGAGCTGGTGGAACGCCGATGCCGAACCCCGACGGTGAACATCCTCCTCCTCAGCGGCCCGGACCTCCCGATCAGCCGCCTCCCGCTGCCGGAGTCTGCAGCTCCCGAGTCCGCGGGCTGAGCCGGGCAGAGTAGCAGGACCACTGGCTGTCCATCAGCGCCGCCCGCGTGGGAGCTCAGCAAACCGCAGCTCCAGGATGTCGGTGCAGCAGGTCCAGCACTCCGGGCTCCAGATGGCGACCCCCGGTAAGGCATCGCCAGCCCCGCGATGTTTCAACGCTGTCCCGCCGCTGCTGGAGCTCTGGTCGATCCCGGCAGGAAAGGCCGCACCAATCCAGGTAGGTAGGCCACTGTGGGGGGAGGGGGGGGCGAGGACGCGACTCGAATAATAGTCGCGTCCTCACCAGGAAGCGGCTGAAGGACGGTATCCCCCGCACCGTGTCCTCTTCCCCCACATAAAAACACCAAAAAACACAAAAAAAACACACTTTTACATAACTAAATAAACAAAAAAACAAAAAGATACCAGGCTGTAGGTGGAGGCTGCTGGCACCAGCACCACCGGAACAAGAGAAGCCTATAATAAATGTGTTGCATATTACAAATTAAATGCATCAATCAATTACTGAATGAATATGACACCAGAAAGAGTTTGACACTTTTCAGTGAATATTGATGGCTGCCATTTTCGAATGTTTATTAACGAGCCTCAAACTACATAAATAGACAATCTGATGATGGAACACATTCAATCAAGTCCACTCAAACAAGATAAGCAGTGTCAGCCGCATATGAATTAGAGCTCAATGCTCCCCATAGGACATAATATCTGCGAACATTTGCTTTGCTTCCAAAATAATGATGAACAAAAGCAATCCTTCTATGTAATTAGTTCAAATTAGTGCTCACAAAAAGCTCAAATGTACAATTTGTGTTAACATTGTGATACAGCAAGGTGAAAAACTGATTTATCAAATCATGTGGGACATTGAGGTTTCAATCCAATTCTTTAAAATGATATGTGAATATGTGATACCCTTATTGGAAATTTTTGAAACAACACCAAATCCAAATCCTTGCATTGTAGCAATCTGCATGGTTTAGAAAGCATAAAAGCATAGGCAGTGAAGAAAGCAAATGGCATGTTGGCCTTCATAGCGAGAGGAGTTGAGTATAGGAGCAAGGAGGACCTATTGCCATTGTACAGGTCCCTGGTGAGATCGAACCTGGAGTATTGTGTGTAGTTTTGGTCTCCTAATTTGAGGATGGACATTCTTGCTATTGAGGGAGTGCAGCATAGGTTCACCAGGTTACTTCCTGGCACGGCAGGTCTGACATATACTGAAAGAATGGATTGACTAGGATTATATTCACTGGAATTTAGAAGGATTAGAGGGGTTCTTATAGAAACATATAAAATTCTTAAGGGATTGGACAGGCTAGATGCGGGAAAAATGTTCCCGGTGTTGGGGGAGTCCAGAACCAAAGGTCGTAGTTTAAGTATAAGGGGTCGGCCATTTAGGACAGAGATGAGGAAAAACTTACATCCAGAGAGTTGTGAATCTGTGGAATTCTCTGCCACAGAAGGCAGTGGAGACCAATTCATTGGATGTTTTCAAGAGAGAGTTAGATAGAGCTCTTAGGGTTAATGGATTCAAGGGATATGGGGAGAAAACAGGAACAGGGTACTGATTCTGGATGATGGCTTGAAGGGCCCAATGGCGTACTTCTGCACCTATTTTCTACGTTTCTATGTTTCTATATAATTCGCTCTGATTCCCAGTGATCATTGTTTACAGAGATTTCTAATTCTTGCAACCAAATCATGGTTAAATGGTTAGCATTCCTGAAAGATGATACAATGTAAATTAGGCTGTTCAATTAAGGGCAACGCTCCATGTGATATAAAATGAACTGCTTTAATTCTGTCGTACTTTACTGTTCCTCTGCAAATGCTTCAGAATATATTTCCACATGTGAAGAAACCACAAAAATGCTCGTTTTTTTGTAATTGTCCTTTGAGATTATTTTATATTTTGCTTCATTTTTTATATCCTATTGTGTGTTTTCATCATGGTGGATTTCATCAGCAGGAAGTTGAGAAAGATAGATTAATCTACTTCACAAATTCCTACTGTAAAGTGTACCTATCAGCAGTGGTAGTGATGGATTTCCAAATCCAGCAGGGCTTTTATTTATTTCAGGCAAATTCATCTTCGCAAAACTATCGGAGAAGCTGAGACAATTACAGACAAAGCTAGAGCCCCTGACTAACCACACACACACACACACACACACACACACACACACACACACACACACACACACACACACACACACACACACACACACACACACACACACACACATACACACACACACACACACACACATATGCACACACACACACACACACACGCACACACACACCCACACACACACACACACACACACACACACACACACACACACACACACACACACACACACACACACACACACACACACACACACACGCACACTGCTAATTGTGGCGAGCATTGCATGCTACAAGTAGTTATAAAGCGGGTGCAGAATTACTGGTAACAATAAATCCTTCCCCAATGGGCTGAAGGTATTCTATGCATAATTGTGAATAGTAGGTCACTTGAATGACATCAGTGGATTGATGGTCACCGTTGCGGACATCAGGTCGGCTTTCTTGAGAGCCAAACCGCAGAATCCAACTGGAGCAGATGCTGTCTGACCCGCTGAGTTACTGCAGCTTTTTATTTCTGTCTTTGGTCAATAAGTAAGAGTTTGATGTAGTTGTCATAGACAATATAGACAATAGACATTAGGTGCATGAGTAGGCCATTCGACCCTTCGAACCAGCACCGCCATTCACTGTGATCATGGCTGATCACTCCAGAAGTGGTGGCGCTGGTGAACGGCTGCGGCTCGCCGGCAGTCCGTTTGTTGTTTTTTTTTAATGTTGTTTTTGTGTCTTGTTTAGTTAAGTTTTTGGTTTTTAGGTTTGTGTTATCTGTGGGGGGGGGGGGGGGGGGGGTGTGAAACAGGGCTTTCTGTCTCTCCCTTCGGGGGGAATGCGGCTTTCTTGTCGTATCCCCCTTCTCTGCCTCCATCTGCGCTGGCGACCTCGAGACTCCGGAGGCAGAGCCTGTCAGGACTCGCCCTGGGCTCGCTCCCATGAGGGCGGCCTGGCTCGGGGCTGGTACGGCACTCCTGTGAGGGGCTGAGACGCTCCCGTGAGGGCCGCCTGGCTTGAGGGTAACGGTGCTCCCGTGAGGGCGGCCTGGCGCAGGGCTGAGCCGCTCACATGAGGGCGACCCGGCTCGGGGCTGGAACGGTGCTCCGGTGGCTGACACGGCGTTCTGGCGGCGGCGGCCTGAGTCCGGGGTTCGGCCGCGGGCCAGTGGACGATGTCGTCAACAGCTGCATCTACTGGACTGGAGGGCGGCAGCTTCGACCACCCCCGGGCCGCGGTGTTTGAACCGGCCCGTTCGCGGAGCTCGGTGAGCCGCGGGACTGATTTACCATCGCCCGGTGGGGAATCGCCTAAGCGCAGAGGGAGAAGAGGAGGGAAGAGACTGCAGCCCTAAGATTTTTGCCTCCATCACAGTGAGGAGGTGCTTGGTGGACTCACTGTGGTGGATGTTAATTTGCGTTTACTGTCTGTTCTGTTGTTTATTAGTGTATGTATGGCTGCAGGTAACGACATTTCGTTCAGACCTGAATGACAAATAAAGGATCTAAAAAAAATTCTAATCATCCCCAATCAGTATCCTGTTCCTGCCTTCTCCCCATATCCCCTGACTCTGCTATTTTAAGAGCCCTATCAAGCTCTCTCTTGAAAGCATCCAGAGAACCTGCCTCCACCGCCCTCTGAGGCAGAGAATTCCACAGACTCACCACTCGTGTTTCCTCGTCTCCATTCTAAATGGCTTACTCCGTATTCTATTGTCAAAAATTGATCTGTACTATGACCAGCTCTCAAAGCACTTCATGGTGGATATCCAAGCTACCGATCAGTAGTCATTAAGGCATGCAACCTTGTATTTATGTGGCACCAGCATGACAGTGAACTGAAGGCAGATACTGGAGTAGGGAAAGGTTAAAGATGTCCACAAATACTCTGAAAATAGAGACCTGCGACGTTGGACCTGCGACTTGCGACCAGCTGCCCCGCTACTCTGTGACCGCTCCAGTATCCCGGGTGCAGCCGAGCTTGATGGTGCTGGAGTTTATACCCTGGTCTCTCTCCTTCTGGGCCACTCCTTGCAGTCGTCACCACCAGCGGCTCCCACCTCCACTCTACGGTCTCCAGGGGTTCCAAGCATACACTGCAAATGCCCGCTGGGTCTTTGTCAGCCACCAAGCCTGTCCTTGCTGCATGGTCTTGTTTGTCCTTGTCTGTCCTTATCCGGTCCGCCCTTGTTCCCAGCGGTCACTACCTGTTCATGCCGGCTGCCATCCGGGGCCTCTCAGCATAGCTACGTACCAAACTCCACCATCATATCCCTGCACATTTACACTATCCCACACACACTGGGGACAATTTACACTTACACCAAGCCAATTAACCTCCACACCTGTACGTCTTTGGAGTGTGGGAGGAAATCGAAGATCTCGGAGAAAACCCATGCAGGTCACGGGGAGAACGTACAAACTCCGTACAGACAGTACCCGTAGTCAGGATCGAACCTGGGTCTCTTGCGCTGCAAGCACTGTAAGGCAGCGGGAGCCGTGCTGGAGTGGACCCAGCCATGCAGCAACTCTACCGCTGCGCCACATAGCCAGCACTCCAGCACAGCCAGGTCCACTCATGCATGCAGGCTATCCTTGTTTATGCAATGGCAAATCCCTCTCGATGTTTCCTGCAGGGATATCAATCTGCCATGGGCAGAGAAACGCCACACTGCTGTAGTTGCACAGCAGAGTTGATTTGGGTCGAGGCAGAAGGCGGGTCACTGCCACAGCAGCGGTTTGCCAATTACTGCTCTAATACTATTTACACATTTGTACATGGCGCCACTGTAGTGGGCTGGATCTCAACTAATGATGAGATGAGGTAGAGGATAGAGATAGGCAGCTTTGTAGCACAACACAACTTCCACCTCAATGACAGTCAACTCAAGGAGATCTCCGTCGGCTTCAAGCAGATTGAAGAACATGCCCAGTCTGCAAGGTGCTAACGTGGAGATGTCCAACACCTTAGATTTCTTAGAGTTATAGTGATGCAGTGTGCAAACAGGCCCTTCGGCCCAGCTTGCCCACACCGGCCAACATGTCCCAGCCACACGTGTTATAGAGTGATACAGTGTGGAAACAGGCCCTTCGACCCAACTTGCCCACACCGGCCAACGTCCTAGCTACACGAGTCCCACCTGCCCGCGTTTGGCCCATAACCCTCCAAACCTGTCCTATCCATGTACCTGTCTAACCGCTTCTTCAACATTGCGATAGTCCCTGCCTCAACCACCTCCTCTGGCAGCTTGTTCCGTACACCCACCATTATTTGTGTGAAAAATTTACCCCTCAGATTCCTGTTAAATATATTTCCCCTTCACCTTACTCTTGCGTGTAAATATTACAAACAATTTGACCCAGTCAAATCTCATTGGTGCTATGAGCAAGAAAGCACACGGAAACCTTCCTCAGACGATGAAGGAAATTTGGCATGTCTACAATGATTCTTCCCATTTTCTTCAGGATTACTATATGAAGCATCCTCTCCAGATGCTTAGTATGGCAACTGCTCTGCCCAACACAGCAAGAAATTACAGATGGGGCTCACTCCAGTCCATCCAGCTAAAGACCACCTCCATCTCCATGCAGCTCAACTCCATCTACATTGAATGCTGCCTCAGTAAAGCAGCCAACATTAACAAGAAGTGGTAGGGGGATGGGTAGGGGGACCTAACTAATTATTTTCCCCATACTCTACATCTTGGTCAATTAGCTGACTGCAGCGGTGAAAAGCAGTGTTTGCTAGATTTTGATTTGCTTTAATGTTTACAGTGTTCTCCCAGCCACCGACTGCCTGATCTAACTGTTTTAGTGAGTGCACTGCCCACTGTGGAAGAAAACCACATTGAAAGGCTGCAGATTTGACACTCATCATCGTTTAGCATAATACATTTTTTGCATTTCTTTCATTCATTTGTTCTATATCTCTCCACATCACCGTCTATATCTCTCGTTTCCCTTTCCCCTGAATCTCAGTCCGAAAACGGGCCTCCACCCGGAAGGTCACCTATTCCTTCTCTCCAGAGATGCTGCCTGTCCCACTGAGCTGCTCCAGATTTTTGTGTCTACCCTAGGTTTGACACCATGTCTGCCTTCAAATAACTTCAGTAAGGCTGGTGATAATGACATATTCAAAGATATGAAAGGATATATAACCATATAACCATATAACAATTACAGCACGGAAACAGGCCATCTTGACCCTTCTAGTCCGTGCCGAACACGTATTCTCCCCTAGTCCCATATACCTGCGCTCCCACCATAACCCTTTATGGTATGAGTGTTATGAAGGTTATGGTATGAGTGCAGGCAGGTGGGACTAAGGGAAAAAAAGTTGTTCGGCACGGACTTGTAGGGCCGAGATGGCCTGTTTCCGTGCTGTAATTGTTATATGGTTATATGGAATTCCTTTCCCGTCCATATAACTATCCAATTTATTTTTAAATGATAAAAACGAACCTGCCTCCACCACCTTCACTGGAAGCTCATCCCACACAGCCACCACTCTCTGAGTAAAGAAGTTCCCCCTCATGTTACCCCAAACTTCTGTCCCTTAATTCTCAAGTCATGTCCCCTTGTTTGAATCTTCCCTACTCTCAGTGGGAAAAGCTTATCCACGTCAACTCTGCCTATCCCTCTCATCATTTTAAAGACCTCTATCAAGTCCCCCCTTAACCTTCTGTGCTCCAAAGAATAAAGCCCTAACTTGTTCAACCTTTCTCTGTAACTTAGTTGCTGAAACCCAGGCAGGATTCTGGCAAATCTCCTCTGTACTCTCTCTATTTTGTTGACATCCTTCCTATAATTATTCGACCAAAATCGTACACCATACTCCAGAATTGATGAGGAAGAAAGGGGGGAAAACATAGAGATTAGTTCCCCCCCCCCCCCCCCACCCCCCCCCCCACCCCCCCCCCCCCCCCCCCCCCCCCCCCAGTTCAGCGAGAATGTATCCATCGCCGCTGCCTCAAGGTCTGGTTCCCAAGCGACATACATCGGTATGTGGTGATTCAGTCAGGATGCAAAGAAATCGATATCTGGTGTTCCATATTGCTTTGTAATTTCAGCAAGTACTTTGATGTTTAACATGTCTGCCACAGTATTTAGCTTACCTGGTAGGTAAGTTGCTGATAGACAAATATGTTTGACGACACACCATTACCAGATTGTGTTGATCAAATTGCCACATGATATCGATTTTATTCCGCCCATGTGGTTAGTATAGGCCACCACTGTGGTATTGTCAAATTGTAAACGAACATGCAAAAATTATGCACTTTTGAACAATATGTTTTTAACCCATAGAACGCACCCAACATTTCCAACTAGGTTTTGTGTCCAGTGTCTGTAGTGGTGATGACTCTAGATCTACCACCTGTTCTGGATATGGGTTATTTTGTTTAAAACACTAGCACCTTTGCTCTAATGCAAAGGTCCAAGTTAAGTGGCTGGTAATGCTGCTACTAATTTCCCAATCACTCTTGCCAATTTGTCGAATGGTTGGTTGATTGTTAACCATTAATTTGTTACATGTTTGTGCCAATTCTGCTGACTGTCCTTTTGGCAACGTTATAGACATGTGGACTGAGTTAATTGATTATCAGATAGTCCATAATTGTGGATGGCGTCAACGTAGATTTATCTGGATTGTATGACAAAGCCCAGGTTAAATAAGTTTTTGGTAGCTAATGCTGCTGAATTAGCTAATTCCATGGTTTTGTCTATTGTTAAATATCATCGACATATGCCATGACAATATGTTTCCTTAATAGTGTCAAGGCTGGTTTAAATAACTTGGAAAACAATTTTGGCTCATATTTAGCCCATTAGTCAATAATTTGTACTGCCATAGTTACCCCATCCAGGTAATTTTTTAGGTATCTTCGATGATCTTTATGAATGGGCACTGAATAGTATGCATCTTTTGAGTCGATGCCTACCATAAAGTATCCTTAGGAAATCCATTGTTTGGCAGTTACACATGTTTTCCATTAAAGTGTGTATACCTGACAAAATTATTCAATGTGGTTAAGTCAATGATGGTGCGACATTCACCATCTTTTTTGGTTTTAGTAAATTTAATACGAATTCCAAAGTTTCATATTTAGGTTCTTTATGACCCCTTTGTATGTAACTTCTCCAGTTCAGCTTGTCCCTCATGTTTTTCTTTTTAGTGAGAGGGTAAAACCCCTTTGGGGTGCATGCTGAGCTGGTGGCAAGTTTTTCTTTAATTCAATTTTTATCCTTGAATACCTTTTGGTACATAACTACCAAGTGTGATAGTTCTTCATGCTTCCAAAACCAGGTGTAGTTCCCCTTCCCCCCCCCATTAGTACAATCCCCTCACCTTTTATCTGATGGTAGGAACCAGACCCACCTACCTCCACTGTTGTTTGGTGGTGTGTTCATTTCTTTGGTTTCTGGTTCCTTGTCTGTTGGTGTGGTGTTGTTGGGGGTTCGCGCGTTTTCCATGGGGCCCGCTCTGGGCCCTGTCCTGAAAGACTTGCGGGGATGGTATGCAGGTCCCGAGCTTTCACCAGTACCACAAAGTAGACGCCTACTGGTGGATGCGTAGAGGTACTGCCGTCTGGGTTTTGAGTGGTTTGCTCATTCCAGGTCCTGCCCTCATGAGGCCAAATGCCTTGGATTCTTCGTCCAGATTTTAGGTTTGATTTGGTAATTCTTTGCCAAATAGCAGGATCTGTGGTTCTGAGGCCGGCGTTCTACACAGTCCTATGAATTTTTTAGGTTGAGGGCAGGTTTTATGACCTCCTTCCGGAGGTTGCCAATCACATACTGTGTTGCACAGTAGAGCCAGGGTGTTTTGGCATGTCAACCCTGTCCATGGAATGAGCTTGTGAAATGATAGCTGACATCAGGGGCATCAACATTTTTTGTAATTTTAAGTTTTTGGGTTTAAATACCCTGCTCAATTACATAGACTATATTATTCAAAAACGAGGTTGAATAAATTTTATCCAAACGTCTCTCCCAGATGCGATAAATGTTTGTTTCAAAACGCTAATATAACACACTCATTTGTTGGATGTACAAAGTTGAATAAATTTTGGAGTGATATATTTGATATATTTACAAAGATTTTCAAGTCAAGAATAGAACCCAAAACGGAATGGATTATATTTGGAATAATAGGAGAAGATACCAATTTAAATAAAGATCAAAATGTTTTTTTTAATTATGGGTTAATAATTGGAAAGAAATTGATACTTAAATTTTGGAAAAATACAACCACACCAACTGTTAAAATGTGGATTAGGAATATGATGGACATAGCACGCCTTGAAGAAATGAGACTCCGACTAATAGATAAATATGACCAATTCTTAAAGAGTTGGTCTCCTTTCATCGACTTTTTGGAATCATGTGATGCAGCGGTGCCGTAAGGATTGCCGATTTCAGTTCATGACGCGGATAGAGCTACATCTCCGAATACAGATTTGAAAAATTCTCTTTTAAGGGGCCTTCTCTTCTATATTTACTTTCCTCTTTCTCTCTTCCTTTTTTTATTTTTTATATACACACTTCGCGTTTTTCTACTCTCTACCATCTATTTTTCCACTTTTTCCCCTTTCTATTGCTTTCTTTTTCTTGTTCTGCTTACTTCTTTCTTATAACATAAAACTAGAGGTTGTACATAGAATGGATTACGGTATTACATAGTTGGCACCTAAAATTAGGTGCCACTGTACTGTTTTGTGCTGTATTAACTTCTAATAAAATAAACAACAAAAAAAAAAAAAAATACCCTGCTCAATGTACCCCCAGTAATGGCAGGCATATTGAGCAAATGCAATTTTGGGGAGGCGTGATAAAGTCCAACGCCTCAATGACTACCTGTCTTGGAGAGGTTTAAAGGACAGGTAGTAAGCTGGCCGCCAGTTTAGGCTGTAACGGCCATCCCGCTCGTGGTGTTGCCACGTAGCGGTTCACCACACCCAGCAGCTCTTCCTGGTCCTGTACCTCAAGCATACTCCCGATTTTCTTCAGCCAGTGACCCCTCTTCTTGACCAGCCCAGCCCTGGTCGCCAATGCTCCCCTCTGTTGAGGGAGATGCGATGGCCAGTGCGTTAGTGCACTGGAGCGGGAGTGTTTGTGCTCCCTTGGCGAGCTTGCCCCATCTCCTGGAGCAAGTCTCGCTGGAGCTTTTGCTCCATGAGCCTTTCCATAAGGCTTGAAACGGTCACCTTTAGCCGCTCTCGGGCGGGAGTCTACCATGCCGGGATCTTCTGAGTGAACCAGCCGGTCCGACTACCGTTATGCCTTACATCCAGCCCGCTGCGGTTGGTCGCCAACGTTCCCTTTTGAGCTGTGCTAGCGGCGCTGGGCTTGGCTTGGAATGCTGTCGGTGACTGTGGGTCCAGGTGCCGCCGGTCACCCCCCACTGCTGGAACCCTCCTGGTCCATTGCAGCCCAACGGGAACGACCTTCCTTGATGTTTTCCCTGTTCCATTCCTGTTTAAAAATAAAACAGAACAGGGTTTCGAAAACACCATGTCCTCAGAGTAAGATTTGCTTACCTGAAGGTCCGTTTTCAAATTGTTGTGGGAGAGCTCGCACTCCTGTCCGTCGCTGTGCACTGCGTGAGACGCTATGTCCCGCATACGTGCTGGACGGGGTCTTCACGTAGTCACTCACGTGACTCCGAAGTAAAATCACCACCACACACTACTGACATTTAAACGTATTCCAAGTATTGTGGTTATATACAAGCCTTAGTATTGTAAATATTGTATGTGACAAAGCTTACATTACCTCTGATGAAAAAGTCACTGCGATTTATCTTTCCTAAACCATGCTCATTTTAAAAATTTATTTTACTTGACCCTGCAAATTTTTGCATTTCTTGATTGTTTTTAAAACCACGGGACTTGTCATTCATGCAGTGCTGGCTCGAAGGGCTGAATGGCCTCCTCCTGCACCTATTTTCTATGAAACATTAAATTATACTGTAGAGAAATATGGAAAATAAGTCCAAGGTACTTGAACAGTTGAAATTAGTGATGACCTTAGATAGAAATACAGGCTGAGAGAATGTTCATTAATTTAACGCCACATGACAGAGTTGCCATTGGAGCACAAAATTAAATTAACGAATTGTGTAACTTTAAAACACAAGGTTAAGCTACAAAATATGCTGCTTAAACATTTCTTAAAGTTAGGGGAAATAACAATTCAAGCTTTTTTTAATTAGGGAAATTAGAACCAAGAAGCTCCGATAAACTGGCTACAACTTCATAAGGAGTTAGTGGACCATTATTGTCTAACCACATACTGTGCCAACTGTGAAAGAAAACAATAAATTCCTTTCTTATTTAATTTTGATCGGAATTGAACAAGGTAATGAAAGGGTGTGTGGATGTGGCATTTGACATCTCTTGTTGACCAGGTGCAGAAGAGGATCGTGAGAATCAGTAAATTAGATTAAGATGCATTACCTCTTGTCTGGGAATGCGTGGAATGGTGAATGATGAGTGTAAACATAATAACATTAGGACAGAGATAAGGAAGCCTGTTTCTCTGTGGGAAGTTACAATAGACCACCTGCGCCCGTACCACTAGTAGCGCAGAAACGTTGCAGTAAATAGGGGCTTATGATTGGCTCGGAGACAGGGCAGTGGCGTGGTCTGCTAGAAAGATGAGATAGAATAATGTTAAGATGCCCTTGTATTATGGTTGACTTGTATTAACCATCTGTTGTTGAATAAGATTGAAATAAGCAAAAAGTGTGTTATGACTAATTAAATAATTGGTACCCATGTGGTGGATAGTAATAAAAGGACAAAGTATATTCTCGTATAGTTGTATCTAACAAAAAATAAAAGCACAGTATAACTGTTGACTAATTCTGATGTGAAGACAGGGAACTGGTGTGCAGTTAACTGCGGCCATCTCTCCATGATAAGCAATAAAGCCTCTGAAAGCAAACCTCAAAGTCTCAGCTTTTCCTTTATTTTCCCTCTGTTCATTTCTTCCACAGCATCTTTTCAATGGGATTTACCGGGGGTGGAAGGTTGCAACCTTCACGCGGTCAGCGCTGTTTCGACAAATGCAATCAACCCAGCGTGCACAATCAAATAAGATCAAATAGAACAAGTTGTCCCACAACTTTAGGTTGTGCAAGCCATACGCAAGAAGAAGAAGAAGAATTTAAATTTACATCAAACTAATATATTTACATCAATGAAGAAGGATCTCAACCCAAAAATCACCCGTTCCTTCTCTCCAGAGATGCTGCCTGGCCCGCGGAGTCATTCCAGCATTTTGTGTCTGTGATCCTCCTTTACATCAATTAAATGGATAACCAAGAACCATTTGCCTCCTGTGACATTTAGGAGAGTGTACTGTTTGTAATACCATACATTGTTGAAAATAATACCTCATGGTATGTTAGTTGATCGTTGTGTAGTTGATATGTAGCGGATATTTAATATACCAGCTTCTACCTTTTATGGAAAAAAAACACAAAAGGAATCAAGAACCTCTAGGCAATGGTTGCCATTGACCTCAGTAGATCCAGGGCAGAATACCGATGTTGCCTTACACACTGGCAATCTAATCCAAACTGCGCAAGTGCTACTACTCACCAATCTCCCAGGTGGACAGGTCATTGACTTCAATTTCCTTCTGCCCAATGAAGTACCAGATGCAGGCCATCCAGTGTGCGATCAGAGCAAACATGGACATGAGGAGGGTGAGCACCACGGCACTGTATTGGGAGTAGCGGTCCAGTTTCTGAAGCAGCCGCAGTAGTCGCAGTAAACGCACCGTCTTTAGCAGGTGAACACCAAAATACTGTGGAAATAAATCTCAATTAGATACCATACGATATGAATTACATACGATAGAACTTTATTTATCCCAGGAGGGAAATTGGTCAAATTGCGACAAGTATTTTTCAGCTCAACACACAGTTGATGGTAATAAACGAGCAATTATCTTATTTTTAAATGTGACCACAGCCACAGTGGGCATAGTCTGCAAGGTTAGTATTTATTGACATGGGCCACAAATTCCCTGCAAGTCCAGGCTGGTAAGGCCGACACAATTCCTTCTCTGAAGACCGAGCTTCAGCTGTGGCCTTCACTGGAGGAAACTACTATGCTTGGCCCATGCAGGACTCCAAACCCACCAATGTGGTTTTGTCAGCTCCATCACCAATCACATCTTCGCCTCTCCCCCTTTCTGCTTTCTTCAGCAACCACGCATAAAGTCATACGGTCATAAGTGATAGGAGCAGAATTAGGCCATTCGGCCCATCAAGTCTACTCTGCCATTCAATCATGGTTGATCTATCTCTCCCCTTTAACCCCATTCTCCTGCCTTCTCCCTATAACCCCTGACATCCGCACTAAACTGTGAAATTCTTTCGCACTGAAGGCTGTGGAGGCCAAATCAATGGATATTTTTAAGGCATAGATAGATAGATTGTTGATTAGTATGGGTGTCGTGATTATGGGGAGAAGGCAGGAGAATGGGGTGAGGAGGGAGAGACAGATCAGCCACGATTGAATGGCAGAGTAGACTTGATGGGCCGAATGGCCTAATTCTGCTCCTATCATTTATGACCTTATTTATGACTAAACTTCAAAAGTAACTTGTTTCTGTTGAAACACATGAGCAGATTCTGAGGGTATTAATGTAAGTTCCTTCTAAATCTGCTTCCACCAGTTGTGCTGTGCCTATAAATTCCTGGAAGCCCTTTACATGTGGGGATGGAAAATACACTTCCCAAATCTGATATTCTAAATCAGTGGTTCTCAAATGGGGGTACGCGTACCCCTGGGGGTACGTGAAGGCACTCCAGGGGGTACGTGAGATTTTAAAATATAGGCCTACATATACAGGGCCGGCCTTAGGATGTGCGGGGCCCAATTGGGAACAATTTTGGTGGGCCCCAGGTTCCCAGCCAAGGTGTGTCAGCCCAGTTATTTAGTATATATTATGAAATTGTACACTAGGTGCTATGGATTGTACACTGTGTGAATCTCTCCTGCTCCCTCCTGTTTGACTGTCAGTAGCTCCACTGGCTTCCAACCTTTACCGTAGCTGCTAATTACCATTAAACTGCATTATGTGATTGGACACAATGCCCTTGGAGACAGCGGCTGATTGGACGGGAGGAGACCTATTTGTTGATTGGACGGGAATTTTAAAGCAAGCTGGTTGGTGATTGGATGCAACCCCCTTAGAGACAGCGATTGATTGGCCGCCAAATAAAATGGTCAAATCTGTAACAAAAATCGCTGGTCGGTGCGAACTCAGTGACTATGTGGTTGTATCTCCAAACTAAACAGTCCAAACTAAACATAACATACAGGTACAGTGGACTATCTGGTTGTATCTCCAAACTAAACAGTATAACATACAGGTAC